>NC_040038.1:11763079-12031180 GCF_003713205.1 Coffea eugenioides | reverse complement strand
CCTTTTTGATGATGACAAAACAAAGGTTTGAAATGAGATTTGATGATTGCAATAAAAAAACTCCCCCTTTCTCAATAGACAAGAACTCCCCCTTACTTAGTGAATCATAAAAAAGATTTTGAAAAACTCCCCCTCACTTGGCTGCCCAACCGAATTAAACAATTATCCAAAATATGACAATTAAGCAGCCAACATCCAGCATTTTACCAATTCAATCCATCAGCCAATCCAAATTTGATTAAATCATCAATCATCAATCAATCCAGTCCTCTCCCCCTTTTTGTCATCACAAAAGGGCAATCAATCACATCCATCTCATCCACAAACATCATTCAAAAATACTTAAACATTCACACAATCATCCATAAAATTCATTACATCCACACAATCATCATTCAAAATACTTAAACATCTATCAAACAGTACCAAAAGAAACATAAACATAATCATAACCAAATGTTGAATTCATCTACATATCCATTGTTGAACACCACAAACATATGAAATAAACAAAATGTAAATGTCCTAAATGGTGAACTATGTGGATCCAGGTGTTCTTCGCGAGAGCTGATATTGGGAGAGGTCCTCCTCTTCAGTTTCTTCATCATCTGCAGCAGTCTCTTCAACTGGTGCCTTGCCTTTATCTGTTGTGGAAGGGCCATGAGGAGTCACAGGAGTTGATGAACCAGGGTCTGGAATTGATGAGCTTGGATCAGTGGGGTGTGGTTCTTTGTCATGGGAAACTTCCTCAACCACAGGTGGGGGAAAAAGAAGGTTCTTTTTGTCTAGGAAGGCTGTTTGTTGCTCAGAGGACATGGTGAGCATTAGACCATGTTCTAGAAGAAGAACATGCTGTTTGAGTTCACGAAGGAACTCAATCACTTCATCATTGGAGGAGGAAGCTGCTTTAGTGGCAGACTTCCTGGGATGAATGGGAGTGAGTGAAACAGATGAAGGATCATGTGCAGTCTTAGACCTCTGTTCACTAGATGATGACCCCTTATAAGCCCACAGATTATCTTTAAAAACAAGATTTTTCCTTTCAAAATATCCTTTGGTAAAGGCATAAGAAGATGCTTCTTTGGGACAAACACCTAGAATTGGAACTTTGTAAAACTCAAAAATCTTTTGAAGAAACTTTCCATAGGATAATTTTCTGCGAGAATCAGTGGCATAGCGAAGTAAAAACTTGCACATGACAAAACCGAAATCACTACGAATTTTTTCTCGAAAACAGTAAAAGAGATACAACTCCATTTTGTTTGCATCAGTTCTATGACCATCAGTGGGTACAAGCAGGTTTGAAATGATTGAAAAGGCAATTAGATTCACAGGAGCAAGATCATTCAGTTTAGCATCAGCAGGGGAGGAAAAACTTCTTTTAAAATAAGTTAACATTTTAGCCCCATCAAAATGATTATCAGCAGTAGGGTGCTCTTCATAGGAAAAGAAATTTGCAATTTTATCCTTGCATCCAGGTTCAATAGTAGTTTTTAAAATATCATTCACAATTTCAGAATCAAAGACTAAGTCTACCCCATTAACCCTGGACATAATCTCAGTCTGATCAGTGCCTTTCCTAAGATTAGCAAAGAATTGATGCAGCATTTCAGGGTAATAAACATTGGGCATAGAAACGAGATGTGACCATTTCTGGAAAGCAAATAGACTCAGAATGGATTCTAAACCTATGTGGCGAAATTCAGAGGAGTTTACAATTCGTTGAGGGATGACACCTTTCTGGGATATCCAGGAGTGTTTGTCTTTTGCAGCATCATCAAAGAATGTAGGGAGTGTGGCTGATTTTGGAGGCGGTTGAGAAGAGGTTCCCTGTCCAGATTCAGGCTGAGAGGTGGGTTGTGGAGTAGGCCGTGACATTTGACCTTTTACTGCTCCTCTCTTGAAGCGTTTGGAAGAACGTTTGACCGTAGGAAGATCCTCCTCCTCATCCCTGAGTGGATGCTTGCGTCCGGCAGTAACCTTTCCTCCTCTTAGATTCACCATTGTGCGAAATGTGTGGAATGAAGGATGCAAATGATGCACACAGTAGTAGGGAAGTGAATCACACAGAAATTTTGGGACAAAAAGGCCTTGAACAAGATTTGACAGAGCGGTTATGAGAAAGTAGGGTTTTGAGGAAAATTTGGGAATTTACGAATTGTTAAGCGATTCGGTGAAATGATCAGGAGAAATGAATCGCAATCAACCAGGAAAAGTTTTGTTTGAGTCAATTTGGGAATGAGAGCTTCAGAATGGTATGAATTTGAGAGTGAGAAATGAGAGAGTTGTCGTCCGAGAGGAAATAGAAGAAAAAGAGTTTGAAGCAAATGAGGGAGAAAGTTATTTTAAAAAGTGAGCCGTTGCACTGTCGGACGGCCGAACGAAGTCGTGTGTCCGACAGCTTCGTCCGAACAGGTGTTTTCTGGAAAAAAATAGCTGAAGAACATTATCGGACGTCCGTTCATCTTCTTTCGGACGTCCGAAGACTTTGAGAAATTTTAAGATGATTTTTCGATTATTCCCAATTTTGATCTTAGATGAGTGAACTGATCTAATGGTAAAGCTTTGGTAAAAATATCAGCAAATTGATCTTTAAAACAAACATAATTTACACAAATTTCACCTTTTTGAACAAGATCTCGAATAAAGTGGTGTTTTATATCTATATGCTTTGTCCTAGAATGTTGAATTGGATTTTTGGTCAAATTAATAGCACTAGTATTATCACAGAATATAGGCATGCAGTCATATAACAATCCAAAATCATTCAAGGTATGCTTCATCCATAAAAGTTGAGCACAACATGCACTAGCGGCAATATATTCCGCTTCGGTTGTAGACAAAGATATTGCATTTTGCTTTTTGCTAAACCAAGAAACTAAGCAATTACCAAGAAAGTGACAAGTTCCACTAGTACTTTTTCTGTCCACACGACAACCACCAAAATCCGCATCCGAATATCCATATAAAGCAAATTCACAAGATCTAGCATACCAAAGACCATAGTCTAATGTACCTTTCAAATACCTAAAAATTCTTTTAACAGCATTTAAATGTGATTCTTTTGGACAAGATTGAAATCTAGCACACAAGCAAACAGCAAACATAATATCAGGTCTACTTGCGGTTAAATAGAGTAAGCTTCCGATCATACCTCTATAGTGCTTTTCATCCACATGATTACCTTCTTCATCTTTGTCAAGTTTTGTAGAAGTGCACATTGCAGTTCCAACTTGCTTTGAGTCTTCCATGCCAAACTTTTTCAGCAATTCCTTGGTATATTTTGCTTGATTTATAAAAATTCCCTCAAGGGCTTGATGTATTTGAAGTCCAAGGAAGAAATTTAATTCTCCCATCATACTCATTTCAAATTCACTTTGCATAGTGGTGGAAAAATCCTTGCATAGATACTCATTAGTAGCACCAAAAATAATATCATCAACATATATTTGCACAATAAGAAGGTCATTTAATACTTGCTTAGTAAACAGTGTGGTGTCCACAAAACCTCTTTTGAAACCATTTTCAATCAAGAAACCACTTAATCTTTCATACCAAGCTCTTGGAGCCTGTTTTAAACCATATAATGCTTTAGATAGTTTAAACACATGACTTGGAAATTTTGTATTTTCAAAACCGGGAGATTGATCCACATATACTTCTTGATCAATAAAACCATTTAAAAAGGCACTTTAACATCCATTTGAAACAATTTGAAACCTTTGAAACAAGCAAAAGCAAGAAGCATTCTAATAGATTCTAATCTTGCTACGGTAGCAAATGTTTCATCAAAATCAATTCCTTCTTCTTGTGCATATCCTTTAGCAACTAATCTGGCTTTATTCCTTATAACAACACCTTTATCATCCAATTTATTTCTAAATATCCACTTTGTGCCAATGATAGGTTGATTTTGAGGTCTATCAACAAGTGTCCAAACCTTATTTCTCTCAAATTGGTTAAGTTCCTCTTGCATAGCCAAAATCCAGTTATCATCCTTTAAAGCATCATCGATGTTTTTGGGTTCAAAAAGAGAAACTAAAGCAAAATTGTCTATCAATATTCTAGATGAAGAACGAGTCTTTACCTTTTCGGATGGATCACCAATTATAAGCTCTCTTGGATGATTTTGGCTGAATTTCCAAGCATTGGGAAGGTCTTTGACTGAATCATCATTCTCATCTTCATCACCCTTTTCTTGATCATTATGAGCTTCATCCATCATTTCCATTGCTGCTGGTTTAGATATTCCTTCATTACCAATTTTCAGCTTTTCCATTCCTTCACGAACACCTACATCATCATCCTCACACGAACTTTTGGAATTATCATCATTAGTTTCATCAAATGTTATGTGAATGGCTTCTTCAATCACAAGAGTCCTTCTATTAAAGACTCTATATCCTCTTTTGTTCTCACAATAACCCAAAAATATTCCTTCATCAGATTTTTTCTCAAACTTACCACGATGTTCCTTTAAATTTAAAATAAAACATTTACAACCAAAGACTTTGAAATATCCAACCGTAGGTTTTTTATCAAAAATCAGTTCATAAGATGTCTTATTCAAAATGGGTCTCAAAAGGATTCTGTTAATCACTTAACATGCAGTGTTTACCGCTTCAGCCCAAAGGTATTTTGGCAAGCTACATTCACTTAACATAGTTCTAGCAGCCTCTTGTAGTGTCCTATTTTTCCTTTCTACAACACCATTTTGTTGTGGAGTTCTTGCAATTGAAAACTCATGTGTTATGCCATTATGATCACAGAAATCTGGAAAACCACAATACTTGAATTCCGTTCCATTATCACTTCTAATCCTAACAATTTTTAAGCCAAGCAGATTTTGCACTTTAGCAAACAATGAAGTGAAATTCTTGAAGGCATCATCCTTATGAGCAAGAAATATCACCCAAGTATATCTAGAATAATCATCCACAATCACAAAGCAGTATTTCTTACCTCCCAAGCTAGTGATTTGAGTATGACCAAATAAGTCAAGATGCAAGAGTTCTAAAGGTTTAGAAGTTGAAACACACTTCTTTGGTTTAAAAGAAACTTTTGTTTGCTTTCCAAATTGACATGCATCACAAATTTTATCCTTTTCAAAACAGATTTTTGGCAAGCCTCTAACCAGCTCCTTTTTTGAAATTTCCTTTAGTAAATCCATGTTAAAATGACAAAGTCTCCTATGCCACAACCAAGGATCTTCATTTGAAGCTTTAAGACATTTGAAGCTAGAAGAATCAATTTTATCAAGAACCACAATATATATGTCGTTAAACCTTTTACCTTTGAACACAACATTATATTTGGAATCAAGCACAATGCATTCATGCTTTTTAAACAACACATTCAAGTCTTTATCACACAATTGACTAACACTAAGCAAGTTATAACCTAAATTATCAACTAAGAGCACATTATGAACAAAAGTTTCACCATCCTTACCAACATCACCTATTCCAATTGTCTTAGCTTTCACATCATCACCGAATGTCACCTTTCCACTTGATTTTGATTTTAGCTTTATGAACAAAGAGGGATCACCGGTCATATGCCTTGAGCAGCCACTATCAATAAACCATTTGGACTTGTTTGAGCCTTTTTCCTCATTATCTCCAATAGCCATGAAGGCCATTTGAGCTGATTCTTCCTCTTCTTCAACTTCCCCTTCAGAGTTGCATTCATTCCAAGTAATCTGGAAGTTGTTGAATCTTGGCTTTCGATCAGCTTTCCCATCTTTCATTTTCTTCATGGGGCATTCGTTTGCATAGTGTCCAGGCTGTCCACATTCATAGCATTTATCCACTAGCTTCTTGTTGAATTCTTGTTTTCCTTTGTTCCTTGCATTTGATGAATAATTTTGAAATTGATTGCTAGGTCCTCCCTTTCTAAACTTCCTTTTATTCAAGATTCTCTTGAAGCCTCTTGTGATGAGAGCAAGATCATTATCATCACCATCCGAGTCTTCATCATCCAAGTGAGCTGGATCATCTTCACTTTGAGTAGTCTTCAGAGCAATATTTCTCTTTGCTCTAGCATCCTCTTCCTCCTGCACTTTAGATTTTAGTTTCAACTCATAAGAAGTTAGTGAGTTAATGAGAGATTCAATAGGCACAGAATTTAAATCCTTAGCCTCCTCTATTGCAGTCACTTTATTTTCCCATTCTTTGCCCAATGCATTGAGAATTTTCCTGTTCTTCTCTCCCAAGGTGTACTCTTTGCCCAACACCTCGAGATCTTTGATCAAGTCATTGAACCTGCAATACATTTTGTTAATATCCTCAAGAGGTTCAATTTTAAATGATTCATACTTTGTGACCAAGATAGCCTTTTTCTGTTCTCTCACGTTGTCACCACCCTCATGGATTTCTCTTAGCTTATCCCACATTTCTTTGGCCGATTTATAGCCTTTTACTCTAATTGATTCATTTGAATCTAAGGCACTATAAAGAACATTCATGGCTTTGGCATTCAATGTGAGATTAATCCTATCTTGAGCATTCATTTCAGCTCTTCTTTTTGGCCGAAGCAACCCTGTATCTGCATCAAGAAAGTTAGCTTCATGCGGTCCTTCACTCACAATAAACCATAGCTCAATATCAATAGATTGCAAAAAGATAATCATCCTTTCTTTCCAGCTAACATAATTGGAGCCACTGAACATGGGAGGCCTAGTAACAGATTGCCCCTCAACAAACATAGCATGACTGGTTGTCATCTTTACTCCAAGCCGTTAGAGCTTAATCTCTAGGAGACCAAGCTCTGATACCAATTGTAAGGCCCAAAGACAACCTAAGAGGGGGGGTGAATTAGGTTGATTAAAATCTTAATCAAATTTATGCAATTTTTGCTTAATAAAAATTTACCTTCTTTTCTAGTAATGATCAATCAAGTAGATTAGAAGAAGAGAGCAATATTGATTCGAAAAACAAGTATAGATAAGCAATGAGAATTTTATTAAACAAAAAGGAATAAGATAGAATATCAAACCGATTGTCTACCAAGCTTTCCTCAAACTTGAAGACCAATCACTAGGTTGAGCAACTTCTCTTTGATGAAAGATGATCAACTAGATGTACAATGGAGGGAGCACTTCCTCCTTGCCCTAAGCCTCACTTAGTCAAGCTAAGAAGTTTTACAATCACTCAGATAACCCTCAACAAAGCTACACTAATGAAACTTTCAACCACAAGAGAAATGCTCACAAGAAATTCACACCACTTGGAGAACAAATCTAGCTTTGGAGACTATTTTCTAGCTAAAATATCTCTTGAGATCTTGTAAACAAAGTGTGCAAAAGTCCTCATCTGAATCAGAATCGTTTGTATTTAAAGGGAACCAAAAATGGGCTTCATTAATACTTCCAACGGATAGAAGGCAGATGAAGAGTCAGCTAGCCGTTGGGGCTGTCGGACGTCCGACGGCTTAGTCATCGTCCGATCCTATCGTCCGAAAATCAGTCAAGTTGTTGTTCGGACGTCCGATGGGATTTTATCGTCCGAGCTTCTGTGTCCGAACGTTGTCCAGAGAGTTATCAAATATTCGTGAGGACGTCCAGATTATCAAATATTCGTGAAATTTTTAGGACGTCCGATGAGATTGATGTACGTCCGAAGCATGCGTTCGATCCTTCAGAACGTCCGATGCTTCCTTACGAGTGTCCAACAGAGTCTTGGCAGAGAGTCATCAACATTTTGTGGAATTTTTAGGACGTCCGACACGATCACTGTGCGTCCGAAGAGTACGTCCGATCCATCCGGACGTCCGATGCTTCCTCACGATCGTCCGACAGAATTTCCTTCTTGATGTTCTTCATCCTTTCGGACGTCCGACCGATTCCTTCGGACGTCCGACATGAGTGCCCTGTTTTTGCTTCTTCTTTTGGTTGATTTTCATTTCTTGACATATTCGTACCTGATTCTTTGATAGGCAAAAAACACTTATATTTGAAGAGAGTTAGATAAACATTTCAAAGTCCTTTGTGATCATCAAAACCAAGAATAACAAAAGATTTATTCAATTTACAAACTTTATTTTCTAAACCAGGTTGAATAAATCCTTCAGGTTGATCCATATAAATCTCTTCATTTAAATCACCATTAAGAAAAGCTGTTTTTACATCCATTTGATGAATTTTTAATTCATGAATTGCTGCTATAGCTATTAAAAGTCGTATAGAAGTCACTCTTGTAACTGGTGAAAAAGTATCAAAGAAATCTATCTCTTCTTTTTGCTTAAAACCCTTTGCAACAAGCCTGGCTTTATATTTATCTATAGTGCCATCAGGTTTAAATTTTTTCCTTAATATCCATTTACAACCTATAGTTTTACATCCAAAAGGTAAATCAACTAATTTCCAAGTTTTATTAGACATTAAAGATTCCATTTCATCATTAATTGCTTCTCTCCAAAAATCAGAATCAAAAGATGATAAAGCTTCAGAAATAGTTATAAGATCCCCCTCTACATTATAAGTTTGAAAATCAGGACCAAAATCTTTTTGTGTCCTTTTCCTTTTACTGGTTCTCAATTGCTCTTTTCCTCTAGTTGAACCTTCAGCATTAGAAGAACTAGCTTTTTCAGATTTTTCACTATATTCATTCAATTTTATACCCCCACTATCTTTAAATGGAAATTTATCTTCATGAAAAATTGCATCTAGAGATTCAATTACTACATTATTTTCTAGATCTCGAAATCTATATGCTTTACTATTTAAAGAATATCCAATAAATATACATCTAATCGCTTTTATTCCTAATTTTGGAATTTTTGGTTCAGAAATTCTTACATATGCTAAACAACCACATACTCTAAAATATTCAATATTGGGTTTTTTGTTTCTCCATAATTCATAAGGAGTTATTTATATCTTTTTTCCGTGGTACTCTATTTAAAGTATAATTAGCTGTTAAAATCGCTTCACCCCATAAATTTTTAGATGCATTCGAATTTGCTAACATAGCATTTATTAAATCTATCAAAGATCTATTTTTTCTTTCAGCCACACCGTTTGATTGAGGTGAATATGGTGGAGTAACCTCATGTATTATTCCTAATGATTTGATAAAATTTATAAGGCCAATAGTATCATATTCTTTTCCTCTATTTGTTCTAAATCTTTTGATTTTTCTTTCAAAACGATTTTCAACCTCTTTAACAAAAATAGTAAATTTCTCGAAAACCTCACTTTTATGTTTCATAAGGTAGACATAACAATATTTTGAAAAATCATCTATAAATGTGATAAAATATCTTTTACCTCCACGTGTTAATATGCTTTCAAATTCACAAATGTCAGAATGTATTAATTCTAATAACTCTGTTTTTCTTTCAACTTTCAAATGAGGTTGTTTAGTTATTTTAGTCATGCTACAATATTCACATTTTTCAAACTCATTATGAAATTTTGGAATTAACCCTATGTGGCTCATATTTTTTAAGTATTTGCTATTTATATGACAAAGACGTGCATGCCACATATTTATACAAGAAATGATATAAGCAGAAGTAGAAATTTCATTCATTTCAACATTAAGTTTAAACATACCATCACAAGCATAATCTTTTCCAACAAAGGTACCATTCTTTGTAAGCACATATTGATCAGATTCTATAGACTGCTTAAAACCAGCCTTATTAAGAAGATAGCAAGAAACCAAGTTCTTCCTAATTTCAGGAACGTGAGGAACATCTCTTAGGGTCAAGGCATGCCCAGAAGTAAACTTTAGTTCAACTTCGCCCATGCCTAGAACATTGGTTGTATGTGAATCCCCTAGCAAAACTTTTGTTTCTTTTTCAATAGGAGAATAACTTTTGAACCAAGTTCTATCATAGCAAACATGCCTAGAGGCACCAGAATTAGCCCACCACCCTTCAGTATTTCCAACAAAATTGATTTCAGAAACCATAGCCACAAATGACTCTTCAATTAGTTGAGTCACATTAGCTTGTGGCTTAAAATTGGGTTCAAATTTTCTAAAACGACAATTTTTTGCACGATGTCCCAATTTTCCACAAACAAAACAAGCTCTATCATTCATATTATTTCCAAAATTTGGAGTATTTGAAACTTGTTTTGAAGGGGGCCCTTGATTTGAATTTTTTTGGTTAAAATAATTTTTTGAAAACTTGTTTTTCATATTCTTCCCTCTAGGCTTCAAATAGGCATTATTTTTGTCTTGTTGATCCTTAGAGACATTCTCACTAGAAGTTAGGAAGTTTACCTTAGTACTCCCATTGAACTCTTCACCTTTGTCTTGTTTTCTAGCTTCTTCTTCAATGCGCAACCTTGCCATCAGATTTGCTATTGTCAATTCTTGTTGCTTATGACGTAGCCTTTTCTGAAAATCTTTCCATGATGTTGGAAGTTTGTCAACGATGGCTGCAACTTGCATTTGTGGATCAACTTTGACTCCTTCAGATTCAATTTCATGGACGATCATTGCAAATCATGAACTTACTCTAGTACTGGCTTGTTTTCCACCATTTGAAACTTGAAATAACGGCTACAAGCATATTTTTTCGAGCCTGCTTCTTCAGTATCATATTTTTGTTGCAATGCTCTCCAAATTCTTTTTGCTGAAGTATAAGATGAAGAATAAAAATCATAAAGTTCATCAGACGAACAATTAAGGATATAATTTCTGCAATCTTCCTCATCATTTTCCCATTTTTGAAGTTGTTTGGCATGATTCTCCCTTTCTTCATCAGTCGTTGAACTGGTGTCTATCTTTTTTGGATTCTTTGTGGCTAAGACCCAGGCAACCTTCATTAGCTTCAAATAGAACATCACTTTCTTGGCCCACCTTTTGAAGTGTTGGCCACTAAAGCGAAATGGTTTGTTGAGATCACTAGATCCAATAGTGGTAGCGTTTGCAACATTGCTTGCAACTTCCATGGTACTCCGAATCGTCTTAAATTGTTG
The DNA here is from genome assembly GCF_003713205.1 of Coffea eugenioides. Lineage (NCBI taxonomy): Eukaryota > Viridiplantae > Streptophyta > Magnoliopsida > Gentianales > Rubiaceae > Coffea > Coffea eugenioides. The sequence goes on along the minus strand of NC_040038.1, from coordinate 12,020,247 downwards.
TTCCTTTAGAACTTGATATGCCCGATCAACCTGCAAAACAAAAGTCAAAGAAAGAGAAGTAAAGTAATTTTGGCTAGGTGAGACGCGGACTAGGTCGCTCTCTTAAGACGATTCGCGCCCCTCTCGGGATTATGCCCGGTGTAGAAGGTTGATGGCACGTCGCCTCTGGGATATAACAGCCCAACTTATGTTGTTGTTTCTACTAAATCTACACAATTTAGAAAAGCTAAAGCTCTTCTCAACACCTAACTAATGCCCAATAGAAGTGAGAGGAAAATAGTTTTTTGAGATAGCAAGAAAAGTGTATCAAACTTGGTTGATAGTGGCCTCTATTTATAGGCTAAAATTTTAGGAGTATTAGAATACCACCATTAAATGGAATAAATTTATCATATTTTTCAGTTACAAAATTTGAAAAGGTCTAGGTCATTGTATAATAGTCAAAATTTAATAAATCAATTCTTAAAACCTAATCATTACATAGGTTACAAAAACAAGATTAAATCTCATAAGTTACATTTTTAATGGTGATCTTGTAACTGAAAATTCATTTCAAAATTTGTAACTCATTGCATTTGAATTCAAAATAAGCATGTGAATGAATTCAAAATAATAATGATATTTTTATTAAAATATCCAACACTTGAACGTGGCATCTTTCCATCAGCTGTGTGTGTTTTTGTTCTTGACACGTATATATGAAGTAGGATCCTTGAATCTCAGGGTAAATTAACTGACAAAAGTCCCCAAAAGTGGGGAAAATATATAATGGAAAGCAACTGATGGTGGGTGTGAGCTGCTATTCTCTCCCCTTAATATATGCATGTTGTCCTTCTACCAATGTTATTAATCTAACGCAAAAAAAAAAAAAAATGGAGATAACTTGTTTCACGTGTAAACGGGGTCAACAATCTTTGAGACCGGCATTAGATACAAACTTTGAGAGTTGCGAGGGTGAAATTTGTATGTGCTGACTCTTAGGAGGGTGAGTTGTAATAAAAAATAACTTTTTTATGGGGTAAATTATAATTCTTGTAAGAGCCTAATTTAAATTTGTATTCCTTTACATTCACTATTGTGACAGAAAGAATAGGGAAGGAGCTCCTGTAATTGCAGTTGGTCCATACAATTAATAGTTTAAATATGGTGAATTTGAAATTGAATGGATGGAGTAATGATGAGGCATATTTATTAACGAGTGAAAAGATTATTACATTTTCATATTTTGTTAATTTAGTGTCTAAATTATAGGATATAATTGGTATCTGTAATTGCAAAAACTCGAATTCATAGAAGGGGAGCATAAGGTAAAATTTTTCTACCATGCATGTTTGAATTCCATCTTGCCATGAACCAAATTACTCCTACACCTTTTTGTTGTTTTGAAGGAATTAATCCAACACTTTTGATTCACAATCTGTCCCTTAATTCAAGGAGAACTTTAGTTAAACATAGACCTTTACTCAAGCCTCGAAGGTGCCTCTACTTTATATACTTTTTGGAATTAGTAAGAAGCAAGATTTTCTTGAATGTCCCAAGTTTTGTACAGTTGATCATCTCTTGGATATACTTTTTCTTTTTTTTGGATGATTCCTCATGCCAGGGCCGACAAACAAATCATGAAAGATATTGAAAAATACAGTGCTACAAGATAAAGCAATTGTATATCTTACAAGATATAAAAGTACCAAGCTCAAGTTACCGTAGCAATTGTGGTCCGGATATTGCAGTAATTTTCATCAATTTGAGGGGCCTTTTATTACGGTGGTGCCAATAACTATTGTTCAGTGGGTGCTCTTAGTAGGGTTTATTGAATCGGGTGCATGTTAGTGGGTGCTGTTGTTGGTGACTGCGTGGCGCTATATTGTATACGGTGCGTTCGGTCATTGTTGAGCTGGCTGCAGGAAATATGTTCATTCTCTTAGTGGATGTTGGCTTGTATCCATTTAAAATTTTAGTTGCTTTTGTTGTTTCCTTTTGCTCTGCTTCGTTCCTGCTCAGACTTTGGATCATTTGGAACCTTACTGCAAGCGATAGGGATTTTCTTGCATCGTTAATTTCTTCTGACATAATAGTAAGCTCCCTTTAAAGATTCACAAAAAGTAATAGATCACAGTTAGAATGCTCCAAACTTAGGCTCAATATCAGATAAAGTACATTCAGATTATGTGTCTTTGGAAGATCTTGTTCCATTAGCAATGGGTAATTTTGAAGCTCTCTCCATTGAAGGGTTGAGGATTCAATGTGGCTAGTCAGATGCAGAAGCACCTTCAAGCATTAGGCCCCAATTTACTAAGAACTGGACCTCCGTGAGCCAGAATGTTAAACTAGGTGGGGTTATGGGATCTTTGGGATCCACTCCATTGCAACTTTTGGATGTCAAAGGGGATGATGATATTGCTGAGTTAATCAAACTCTCTATCTCCTTGGATGAATGGATCAGGTTAGATGCAGTAGATATTGATTATGAGAATGAAGTTGATGGAGAGAAATTGAAAATCTTAGAGCGTTTTTGGTCTTATACGGTTGAGATTTATTTTCTTTTTCTAGGCCAAACTATCCTCTGAGATCAACTATTGATTTTCTTCTGAAAAGAGGAATAGCCTAAGTGATTTGGTTTATTCGAACGTCTATTAACATATTGTAGTCACATACTCTCCACTATTTAAATATCTTCTTCTTGATTTGTTGGTAAAAAAGGAAAAGGAGAAACTAATATCCTGTTTCGATTATTATTTTTTGAAGATTTTATAGAAAAATATATTATAGCGAATTAATAAATATAAGATAAAAAGTTGATTAAAATGGTGTTTATGAAAAATGAAAAAAAATTTTTTAGGAAAAATGTCAATCCAAAATGTATTTTCTTGGGCACATACTATTATACTAATTCAATTGTTCCTACTAACTTTATTCTAACCGCCCAAATGACCATCAATCTCACACGGCAGCGCTGGCTTAGCTACTAGAAGGCCCTATGGCCATGAAAGCAAATCTCTCTGTAGCCAACTTGTAGGTTGTTCCACAAATCACTATACCACAACCATGCCTTCAGAAATTATTTTTTCGTACTTGATCACATACCTCTAGATTCGATTTCCCCCCACAAATGTCTATATAAACCCCTCTCCAGTCTTGCATTGATCACAACATTTCATTCCAAAGAATTTAAATAGCTCCTTTCTTTTCTACTTTTCTACTTATATGCTCAAAACCAGTTTCTTGATTCCTTAACAGTTATGGCTCCTAGCTTGGGCAAAGGTGCCCCTGAAGTAATAGGGGTTGGTGATGATAGAAACCGTTGTCAATCACTCTTGAAGGGACACAATTTCTAGCCAATGGTCATCCAATTCTAACTGAAGTCCCTGCCAACATTGTTGCCACACCATCACCGCTTTTCTTTAACCAGAAAAAAATGGTCCGCAGTTTTATTGGATTTGATGCTATAGAACCAAAAAGCCACCATGTGGTCCCTCTTGGTAAGCTCAAGAACATAAGATTCATGAGCATATTTAGATTTAAAGTCTGGTGGACCACTCATTGAGTTGGAAATTCTGGTAAGGATGTCGAACATGAGACACAAATGATGATTCTTGATAAATCAGACAATGGCCGCCCCTATGTTCTTCTCCTTCCAATTCTTGAAGGACCCTTTAGAGCTTCATTGTAGCCTGGCATGGAGGATTACTTGGATATTTCCTTGGAGAGTGGATCAAGCAAAGTTTGCTGATCGCGTTTTTGCAGTTGTCTGTACACGCACGTTGGAGATGATCCATTTTATCTAGTGAGGAAGGCAATGAAGGTGATCAAGGTCCGTCTAGGGACCTTTAAGCTTCTTGAGGAGAAACGTCCACCAGGTATAGTTGATAAATTTGGTTGGTGCACTTGGGATGCCTTTTATCTTAAGGTAACCCCTAAAGGGGTTAGGGAAGAGGTAAAAACCCTAGTGGAGGGTGGGTTCCCTCCAGGAATGGTCCTAATAGATGATGGATGGCAATCCATTTGTCATGATGATGATGATGTTAATGACCAAAAAGGCATGAATAGGACTTCAGCTGGTGAACAAATGCCTTGTAGGTTAGTAAAATTTGAAGAAAATTACAAATTTGGAGACTATACAAGTTCTAGGGTACCCTATGATAAGGACATGGGTGCATTTATTAGTGATCTTAAGGAGGACTTTAGGAGTGTAGAGCATGTTTATGTTTGGCATGCATTGTTTTGATACTGGGATGGGATTAGACCTAATGTCCCAAACATGCCTGAGTCTAGGGTCATTAGTCCTAAACTGTCACGGGGATTGCAGATGACAATGGAAGATTTGGCTGTGGACAAAATTGTCAACAATGGAGTTGGACTGGTCCCACCAGAAGAAGTTCGGGCGATGTATGAAGGATTGCATTCACATATTGGATCTGCTGGCATTGATGGGGTCAAGGTGGATGTTATACAAATAAGTTATCAAACTTTTAAATTGCTAATTTATTGCTCAAAAGAAAAAAATATAATGCCTTTATTCCATTTTTATCCTTTTGGATCATAGTGGTCTACTACATATATTTACAGGGATGTTTATAATTGGCTGGCTTATAATCTTCTTGCATGGATTACTATCTTTAGGTCTTCTAATATGACATGTTGTTGATAATGTAGAGGGCATGGACTGTAATTGATAATAATATTATTGGCTCACCCTGTTATGTAGAGTAAACGATTGCTCTTTTCCAAATCAGGTTTAATAGGAAAATGAAAGGAAAACGAGACTTAGACCCTATGTAAAGAAAAAATGGAAGAAGTAGAAAGATGTAGTAAAAATGGAAGAAGAATACTTCAAAGGAGCAAATTAATTTATTCAATAATGGAAAGAAATTGAAAGATATGTATCATTGAGTTTTGCTATATATAGACAAATTAAGTGCTAGTATTTTTAGGAGCTTGGGGGACATAGATCCTTTGTATATGTCAACATGGCTTGTAAAACAACGGACTTAATAGCAAATTAAGATTAATATAGTATTAAAACTACAGAAACATTCTATTGGTTTCGAGTTGAGCTTGCTAAAGCTTACTATAAAGCCTTAAAAGCTTCAGTGAGAAAGCAATTTAAAGCCTTAGGAGCACTGCAATGATATCTTTTATCTTGGAACAGAGGCCATAGCTCTTGGACGTGTTGGTAAGCTAACCTGAATAATATATTATTCTCACATTTAGTTATGCTTTTCTATTTAGCCAAATTAATAAATTAGAGAATGCCAATTAAGGACAATGGACTATATCTACTAATTTGGTTCGTGATGAAGAAAAATGATTGTGGATAGCTGCCACTCACTAAATGTTTGAGTTTATATTCCTGCGACGTGAAAATTTATAGTTTTAGATTGTTGGTTACCTAGCCTAAACTCTTGGAATATACATTAGTAGTTATTGTGGATGTTGTCGATGTAACAATTATGAACTTTTGCACTTTCACTCTCTTCTTTTTCCATTACACCAAATGTGTGATGCTCTTATGTCAGAGAAATTGATATTTTGTGGCTAGTTAGCAGTCATTAAATGTTTGAGTTAATATTCTTGTGACGTGAAATTTATACTTTGAGATTGTTTGTTACTTAATCTGGCTCTTAGAATTCGCATTTGTATTTAATATGTGATGTTGTGGACTTGGTAACTATCAACTTTTGTACTTTCACTCTTTTCTTTTTCCATTATGCCAAAGTGTAATGTTCTTATGTCAAAGAAATTAACATTCTGTGATATTTGTTAGTAATTAGTTTGGACTCCTAAAATTTACATTTTTCACTTGATTTTTAGTATTGTCATAGTTAGGGTTGCATATGATTCGAGTTATTAGCAAATCAATCGTGAGCAGTTTGAATCAAAACTCAACTCATGATCAATTAACATCGAATTCGAGTTGAATTCGAACTGACCAAGTCGAGCTCAAGTTCGAGTTCAAACTCAAACTTAAAATTACTAAACTCGTTAACTTACGAGTCGGCTCGATATATATATATATATATATATATTATTTTTTATTTTAATAGAGAAATTTCATATATGTCCATAATATTTTATTACTTGTTAAGAAAAATTATTAAAAAAATAAAATAATTATATTTTATTTTTTTAACTTGAGCTGGAGCTTTACATTGAGAGCTCGCCGAGTTCAAACTCGAGTTCGAATTTGATAAAATTAAATCGAAATTCGGTTCAATTAGGTCAAAACTCGATTCAAATCTTACAATGTGTGAGCTTCTTCTCCTACTATTTATGGGTTAGTTTGTGGGATGATTTGTTAGTAGTATTCCTGCCTGTGTGGGTTGCTTTTAATGTCTTTCATATACATAAATCCTTAGTATCAATCTTTTCTGTGACTTCTACAGATGCCAAAAAATTTCATGCTTTTACGAGAAAGAAATATTTACACTTTGATCGTTTGCTCTTTAGTTTAGATCCTTAAAATTCACTCTTTGAATTTGACAATGACAGTTATGAACTTCTCATTTTTTACCAATGAATTTGCTTTTAACCACAAAGAATATAATAAATGATAAATTTTATGGTGCCCTTGCAGGACTAGTGAAAAAAGTAAAAGGGTGTACTATTTTTCTTTACAGATTTTTTCCTCCTCAATATCTCAAATAATTAAAGACACCATCCCCATGTTTACAATCATTTTTATATTCTTACCATTATCCAAAGTATAATAGAAGAATTAATTAGAAACATTATTAATTTGTTTCTCATATGCACTTTAAATTTGTCTTGAATAGGTATTCATCATACAAACCAAATGGTCTTTAAAGCAATCTATGTGAACTAAATCAACTAATATATAAATGCTCCCAATAGCCACTGTGCTGATTTTATTCGAATAAGTAGTGATGTTCGAGTATCACCCTTGAGCTCTGCAACTTGCATTTATAATAGTCCTTGCTTTCATCATAGGCATCAAAATGGAACCATATTGGATCGAGATCCATCTAGACATCATAGTTGCATAATGTTGTGCCAATAATATAAGGACCAAACGTCCAAGTACATTGAGTTCCATTTTCCATACCGTGGTAGCCAAGATCATCATCCTTCTATGTATTGGCAATGAAGACTAATAGTTTTTCTTACTTTAAAATTTTGCATGTACTTTTGCACAAGTGCATGATATTCTAAAAGCTGATAGGAGCAGAATAATGCAACAAAAAGATGTGTTAAATGTTTCATTTCTACAAATAAGGGATAATTTCACAAACCTAAACCTTCCCTGAGGTTTATGACAATTTCACTCGGCTTCCCTCAAATTTTACAAATTACACTGACCTCCCTTATCACAATAAAATGATTGTAATGACCTTTACTTAATAAATAATTTATAGTATAATGAAATGAGATAAAAAAAAAAGAAACCTAACTTCTTCGGTTATCCTATTTATAAGTTATAACTATTAGGTTCATGAGTAAAGAGTTAGTTCCACATTAACCAGAGAGATAGAGAAAGAGTGGTTAATATATAAGTAAGGGCCCGAGACCGAATGGCTTAAGTTTTTGGGTCAGAATTGGATTCCTGACTTACATATTGGGCTTTTTGGTGGACTCTCTTGAGATGTTTCTTCCCATCAAATTAGTATCAGAGCTTCAGGTTGCGAGATTGGATTACTCATGGGCAAGTAGATCCTTCTCGGAGTTGGACCGATGAAAGTTCTCTTTTTGGTGGTGGACCGAAGTGCCAAGGAGTTTGGTTGGTGTTGGACCAGGTGTGCCATGAGTTTGGCAGGAGGCCCCGTTGGTGTTAGACTAAGGAATCAAGGGTTGGTAGGATTCCGGAATGTAGTTTGAATGTTGAAGAAGAGTAGGTCCATGTTTGGGAGAAGAGGTAACCTTAGATGATAAGGTGTGCTTGTGTTGAGTATTAAAGTGGGCTCAAAAAAGGGCTTGTAAATTTGGATTTAATGTGGGGTTACTCATGAAGGGGGAGATTTGTTAGGTTTATAAGTAAAGAGTTAGTCCCACATTGGTCCAACAGATAGAGAAAGAGCGGTTAATATGTAAGTAAGGGCCCGAGACCTAATGGCTCAAGATTTTGGGTCAGAATTGGGTTTCTGACTTACATATTAGGTTCTTTGGTGGACTCTCTCGAGGTGTTTCTCCCTATCAATAACCAACAACGATTCTCTCTCATTTAATATCACTCCGTTCTTATCCATCGACCCCTCCCTCGTCAATCACCTCCCAAGGGATCCCTCAAACTCTACTATATATTCCTATTTCTCCTTTCTTCTTTTTGGAATCACCAAATTACAAGCTTAGTTGAGGGATTTAAATTTGATGGTTGAAGTAAAATCCGATTTCATGGTCAAACTAAAAGGAGATGAAGAGGCACACAATAATAATGGAACAAATAATGCACTCATTGGTCAAAAGAGGAAGAGGGATTGAAATTGGTAAATTTGCTAATTTTTTTTATCACCTATCCAAAATTTTTTTTAAAATGTTAATAAATACATTTACATTTCTTTTTATGCTTGACAATTGTTGGTTGTGATTTTGTTATAGAGATAGAATTTCTTCTCTGTATTTAAGACATTAACATATTTGGATATTTAATGGTAGGCTAGATTATTTTGTTTTGAGAAGGTGTGGGCATTGGGTTTGAAGTTTGAGATGCCATTAGTTGTAAATGAATTTATGATTTTTGGTGAAATGAATTTTTTGAAAATCTCTATAGTCATAATGATGTCTTTCCTTCTCTTAAACTTGATTAATCCCATCCATGAGTAAATCTCCCCTATGGATTTTCTTCAAGGCCATAACTGTGGCTCATGTAATAGGAGTTAAGTCATTTATATGGAACCAAACCATGGCATTATATGTTGAAGATTATGCAAGCATAAGGATAGTTGATTGTGAGTTTAACCATTCCATAGAACCATATCATGAGAATATTTCTAGAGAATGGAATGAATCTTCAGAATTGAATACATGCTTTGGGAGAAGCAATTTTATGACTATGATGATGGAATTGCTTGGGTTTAGAATTTGGAATTAGACTATTTATTAGGCTAATTTGTTAGTATAGTGGGTTTGAGTGAAATACGAAAGAAAACAATTGCCAAAATAATTTTTGTTTTATTTTTGTACAAAAAAGGTAGTTTAGGATTTTTGAAAAAAATATAGCTTTTTGGACCTATATTGCTATACAAACAGTAAAAGTAAGGGAGGTAGATATAATTTAATAAACTTAAGGGAAGGTCTCTGCAATTGTTAGAAATCTCAAGGGAGGTTTCTGAAATTATCCCTATAAAAAACATTGTGATTAGTTGTAGGGATGGGCGCGGGTCGGGTACTCACCCCATTCACCATTTGGCTGACCCGATTCGCACCTTGCGGGTCAGCCATTTTCTGACCCTTACCCGCTCCGAATATCAGCGGGTATCCTATAACGGGTACCCGCTGAGATAGGGTCGGATCAGCGGGTACCCGTCCCGTCCCGTTTATCATTTAATTTTTTTTAAAAAAATGATTTATACCAATTTAATTTTATATTTTGCACATTCATCTAAGATTTAATAATTTTTTTTTTCTAAAAAAAGGTTTTCCACCAAGAAACAAGCATATGAAAAGAATATAAGATAAAGGAAAAAAATTAAAAGAATTCAAAATCAATAAAAGTTTGAAATAAGTAGCACAATTTTTAATATATATGTTCCACATTAATTAAACTTTTTTGTATAAAATATAAGATCATGGCCTTTACAAATGAATCTTATAAATAAACTATAGTCTCTCATATTTGTAATACAGTTTGTTTAATAAAATTACTTATTTAGTTCTAACTTATTATTTTATAGTGTGTGTATAAAAATAAAAATAAAAATAAAAAATATATATATGCGGGGCGGATCGGGTACCCGCGGATTTTTAATTATGTGACCCTAACCCGCTCCGTATCTTAGCAGATACCCGACCCTCTTTTGACCCGATCAAATAATAAAAATCGGATATCCTAATTTTCGGATCGGATCGGATCGGATATGCCGGGTTTTCGGGTTAGCGGATAATTTTGCCCACCCCTAATTAGTTGGGAACAAGAGAATATGGATAATAGTGAATAGACTTAGTTGGAATTTTGTGTTTTTCAATTGAAACTATAGATACAAGCTCTGTATGGTCTCATTTTACATAAGATTATTGGCTTTCATAACAGTACAAATATCGAGTAGGTACCAGTTGGCACGTAGTTTAGCTTCTTATGCAAAATCTGCTAATTGTAGAGACTATTTATAGAATGCTCTTCTAATTTTGTTAAGCAAATAGTGATGGATGATTTTTAAAATTTTCATTAATAAATATTTCTTATTTATATATATAAAAAATATCGAACAGGTACCATGTCTGACGTACAATAGATATTCCAAAGAGGATATAAATACAACTTTAAATTTGATATGAGAATTTTCTTTTCAATTTCTTACAATAGGAAATCTTCCCATTGTTTGCGACTTAGTTTGGATTCTTGGAGTTCAGATAATTTTATTTAATATTTGACATTGTTATGATGACAGTTTCCTTACCTTTAAGCCAAAAGAGTTAATGTTTCTTATCACAAAAAGATTGTCATTATCTGATTCTTTTTCACTTTGGTCTGGATTATTGAATCCTAATAATTCACATTTTGCATTTTGAATTTTTCTAATGGGGGATTAGTACATCTAAGCTACATTTAATCCATCAATTAAATATTCATACTCACTTTTATTATCATTATGATACTCTGTCGGTTTGCTAACATTATTGAATCAGTACACGTCTTCTTGCTTGATTAGGGCACGAAGTAAAATAATCACTGCTGTATTAACACCGATATATCATATTTATCAAAGACATATTGAAAAAGCAAAATTTTTTGGCAAAAAAAGAAAAAGAGAAATCAACTTTTAGTAATAATTTAGATAGAGAGAGATCAAAATTTAAAGAAAAAGTTATGGAGTGTAAAGGAGATGTTTGGATTATTTTAATTTATTCCATCTTCCGTAAAGGCGTAACCAGAGGAAAATAAAGAAAAGAGACTATAAAATGGACGTAGAAATTAAAAGGAGTAATTAGAAACATATGATTTCACTTCTCAAGCACCAATTACAGATATCTTGGAAAGAAATCGAAATCAACATCTTCTAGATCAATCACTTTGAAGTATAATTGGAACGTTCCAATTTGAAGGTTTCCTATGTATCTCCCAATTGCGTGGCCACTTACATCTCTAATCAAATCTCTTTGTACTCATAGACATCAAAATAGTATCAGTAGAGATTAGAGGTGTAAACAAATCTAATTAAACTAAACACTCCTGCGTTCAAACTTGTTTGATTACTTTAATAAATTTGAAATTGAGGCTCAGTTGGGCTTGTTTATTTATCAAGACAAACTAAAACAAACTTTTATTGACCTAAACTCGAGTTTGAATAGCTTGAAGTTCGAAAGTTTACCAATATAAATTATTGTTGCAATTTGATTTGGCGAGTTAGTGAAATAAACTTTAACACTCAGTTACCTAATTGAACTTAATTCGAGTATCTGGCAACTAGGTTGTCTTTCACCCATATTTGGGATCGAGATTGCACTGCATAGGACGGAAAACAATGTTGTGCCCCAAAGTTGGATTTAGATTTCCACTTATATGCATAACTAATCTCAAAAGTGTGGTAGCCAAGGTCATCATGCTTAAAATTTCCTTGACAGTCACGTGAACTTTGATATAGGTGCACAATGTTTCCAAAACACAATAGTAGCAGAAGAATCCAATAAAAAGATGCACTAATAGATTTCATCTCTGCGTATAACAATTTATTTTAAGCTGGAGAGAAGGCTTTTTTTTTTTTTTTTTTTTTTTTAAGTTGGGGAGAAGCCTGTTTACATAGTAGTGCTTAACAAAGAAAAAATATATCCCTTTTTTTTTGGAGCTCTGATATATGCCAAACGAGTTAATATTCTTGTGACAAGAAAATTTTAATTTTCCTATCTCTTGTTAGGTTGGATTCTTGAAATTCAATAATTGGTAATTTATTAAATTCTCATACTGGTAAACTTAGGGTCATGAACTCCTTACTCTTTTTCTTTTGTGTCTTTCATATATGCCAAAAGGGTTAATGCTCATATGACGAAGTAATTAGCATTTGTCAGTTGTCTATTAGTACTTAGTGTGGATTTTTCAAGTTCACATTTTGTATTCAGTACTTGAAATTGTAATGACAGTTATGAACTCCTTATCGTCAATCTTTTGTGCCTTAATTTCATATGCACTAACACAAAGCAACATCTGAATCCATCTGATCCGATGTGGAAGCCAAGTGTCAATGAACTGGCACACAATATCAGAATAATGTAAAAGAAAATGGGGTCTGGCCCTCTCCAGTTGAGAGCCGTCTAGTTATATCCAGTTGTGTAAATTGATAAAATTTCGGTGTAAATTAATATATTTTTAGTATAATCATGAGTTCTATATTAATTCTTTTTTTTTATTTGTTTATAGTATACGTGAGAGGGTTCAAATCCAAAATTTCTCACTTACACTCCTTTCTATCAAACTATCTAACCCATTCGAACCCCAGTGCTACATCAATTCAATTTTAAATCACGTTTATACTAAAATTGTACAAGTTTATAATAAATTTTTATTAGTTCAGATAACTAGATATTTGGGAGGCCCTTCTTCCAAAATGAAAAACCAAATTTCGTGGTGTCCCTGCTGAATTAATGAAAAACTAAAAAGGTGTAAATTTTTCTTTTCTCATTTTCCTCCTCAATATCTCAAATAATTAAAGACCCCATCCACATCCCTGCAATCATTTTTATGTTCTTATTATTATGCAAATTATAGCAGAGGAATTACTTAGAAACATTATAGTTTATTTCTCACATGCAAATCAAACTGGCATTGATTACAAGTGTTTTCACAGTATAATCGATGAAATCAATTATTTCCTTTATAATAAAGTAGCGCAGTACATGCTAATCTATCAGAATTAGTAATACCATTTGTTGTTAATTATGATTAGGGACATTTAAAAATAATATCTTAGTGTGGTAAGAATCTCATCATCATAACTCTTTGCTAGTTTTCTCTACACGATTAGTTATTCTAAGGACTTTTTTATTTATATTATACAGAACAATATACGTAATCGAAAATGATAAAGATGCCATGATTAAAGTTACATGAATATAGAAGTGTAAATAAAACTCCAAATTCGATTAGATTTAGGACATTCAAAACTAACACCTTTTTGTCCCCTACATAATTACTTTCGTAATGGCACCATTTCGATGTTTCTTTTTTATTTTTTATGTTCCTATATAGTTCAAAGTGAAAAAAGGTACTGATTAGAAACATATCATTGAAATTACACCAATAAAAGATGCCTTGAAATTACATTTTCTACAAAATGTTCTCGAAAGCAATCATTTTGAAGTTAAATTGTAGCATATCAATCCGCCAGTTTGCTCATTTACTTGACGTGGCTGGTGATCTTCAATTACCTGCCACCAACAATAGGCATTACATATATAACGATCTCTTTTCTCGACTATAGGCAACAAAATAGTACCGTTTGGGATCGGAATCAAACAGTATACTGCAAAAGAACAACATTGTCCCCCAAATATTGGGTCTAAATTCCCAATTGTACGAAGATCCATTTATAAGATTGTGGTAGCCAAGATCATCCTCCTTATCCTCCGTTTGGATTAACTGTTTTTGGGGGTGTTTTTTAAAAATTTTGCTATTGCAAAGTTTTTAGATTATATTTTGAAATATTTTCAGAAAATATTTTGAGATATTTAAGAGTAGAAGAGTTTCTAAAATATATTTTGAGTATTATTTAAAATTTTTAAAAAATTTAAACTAATTTTTAGATTACCTTTTAGAGTATTTTTAAAAAATTTTTATTGTATTTGAAAAACACTGTGACGCCCCCACTTCTCCCCAGGGCGAACCCAAGGGTATCCGCGGGACGCCTGCCCAGCTCTCGCCAGGACTCAAGACAAATCAAATCGAACTTAACGATACATACCAAATACTACGAGTCAAAATAAAGAAAAGTCGCTTCCTTAACTAAATATTTAAATCTTACATCATGTCCACAAAAGATACATCAAGTTCCAAAATGCAACCATTAAAAGTCGACTACACATTTACAGCCCCGATTCCAATCAAAAGTATAATCTAGTCGGCTTTACCAAAATCTTCCAATCCAACCTGTTAAGGAAAACAAACTAATAGGATCGTCCAATACTCAGTGAGGCCAAGAAAACACACATGCAAACACATAATCCAAGTAGCAACAACAATTACATTGTAGGTAAGGCTATCAAATTCGAATAATTCACATTTCGAATAGGAAAAATAAACAGAAATAATTCAAGGATACTGTAGCTCTCAGGAGCTAAATTCCACGTAGTCGAGTCGAAGTCTTGATCACATCTCACGTTGACACTCCGTCAACCACATAAGTATCAAATCCGTAGATACACCACTTTTCTTCGAATCCCGTCACCGTTACACCCCCTTACCGGGCCCGCTCATCAAAGTTTTTGATAATACTCGAGTATATCATGGCAATACTGCACGAGTAATGCCGAGCAAGATCTCTCCAATAGATCATGCTCTACGAATATCTCATGGTTTGCTAAGCTTATCGACCAAGCCCATGCTGGCTCGATTCGCAAAGTTAGCCAACGAGTTTTGGGCGTCCCCCGAATATGAATACGAATACGAATATAAGTCGATGAGCAACGCTCAAATCGACGATTCCAAATAGGAATCACAAATACGGATCACATATACGAATCACAAGTACAAATCACATCCACATTACCATGTACAAGTTGGATACGAATTCACATAGCAAAATTCGAATATAATTTCATTTGAAAGAGAACGAGTGCGATAAAGTACACCCTCGTCTCAAAATTTCAAATTTACATAACGGATAAGAAACAGATAACCACTTAACAACAAGTTCATGCACTTGACACTCACAGTGATTCAAGTAGCGAGTTCAAATGATGGTTTAGGCGTCTCCCGTGAGATCCTCTGGAAGGTCCTCTTGAGCGCCTGAGCATTTAATAGTGAATTATCATTCACACATCCCAATTATCAAGGAAGATTGTGCACTAGTACAATCTGGGGAAATTTCATGAAAATGAACCTCAATTACTAGTAAATCGAGGTTCAAGTGGAGTTTCTTAATGTACAAGAGCAATCGAGTTTTGTTATCTTGGAAATCAAGCATAAATGTTCAAGTATTATCGAAGGAATAAGGAATACTTGAAAAACTCCATTTCCTTGAAATTCAGAAAATTTCAGTTTTGATACGATATTTTGAAAAAATCGTATCTCAGATTCCACATTTCGAAAATTGGAAAACTTGGTACCGTTGGAAATCTCTTCCAAAGTACTAAAAGTTCTTAGAAGACACTTTTCCATGAATCTAAGTGGAAGGTGTTCAAAAATGAGCTTAAAGTTACTGTTCCAAATCACCCAGGATTGAGCCGGGGTTGGTTTTTCGCTAACTTTGAAAATTCAGCAGAATTCACTCGTTGCAAACCAGCCCTTGAAATTTGTAGCTCAATTAGAGGTGCAAGTAACGTTTAGGGCCTCGATCGGAGTTTCGAGCACCAAGATATGGTAGCTCAAAGTTGGGTAAATTTCAAGACTGTTAACAAATTTCCAGATTTGGTTCCGACTTTGGACCTTTAGTTAAGTGTCGAAACGGACTTGGATTGATACCAAATTTTGTAGTATAATACTCCTATATGAAGGGTATCTCTCTATCAAATTTCGTGGAAAAATACCTTCGGAAAGGTGGTTAACCAATCAACCAAAGTTTGGAAAAATTCTCAAGGCAATCTGCCCTTAATCCTTTTCTTCCCAAATCCAATCGTTTGGCTAAGAAAATCCTCCAATCATGGTTCATATGTGAAAAGAAAGTTTAAGAAACATTCATGGTACATTTGGTAGGTGTTTAGCATCAAGAAATTCATTTAGTAAGACCACCACAAATGTCACGTCAAATCTGTCCAAATCCAAGGCTTTCAAGAACAAAACAGTCACCGTATTTTGATCATAACTCACTCAATTTAACTCGGATTTGAGCATGGTTGATAGTGTTAGAAAATACATTCATAGGGCTGTGATTTCACAGAAGAAATCGTTTTAAGTTTCAGCATGCAACTAGCTCGAAATTAAGCCTAAAGTTGCAGCATCATCAAATCATTTCGGCAGAACGGAGAAACAGGACAGCCGACTTCAGATGAATGGTGTGGCTCACACACATGAAACCAGAATGTGCATTATACACCGTTGGAAACATGGGAACGTCTAGTTTCAAATGCCGCTAACGGCACTTGATTTCGACGTCGGAGTACGGAGTTATGGACGAAATACAAACACTGGTCTGGGTTACGACGAAACCGTTTTCCAGATTACTAGTTTTTGAAATAAATTCGTTTGACCCACCAAAACTCAGTATTTTTCAATGAAAATTTTTACACAACTACTACAACATATAAACAACACAATCAAGCCATTAAATCCTCAAATTTCTGCATTAAAGTGACCGAACAGAGCAGGGGTAAAATGGGAACTTTTTGCTTCAAGAGTTCAATAACGTTTCTGGCAACAATGCACCTTTAATCTACTTCCTTAAGCTCTAATTCAGCAATAAAACCATCATCAAACATCATCACAGCCATCAACCCAAAGTGGGAGTTCATAGAGCCCACATTTAACAATTTTCCAACATCCACAACAATCCATAAGAGATCAAGAGCTAAAAGATATACTAGACTTCCAAAAATCAAAGTTAGAAGGCTAGATTAAGACTTACTCTTAGTTGATGTTTAAGACAGAGATTCGGTCCTTTTGAAGCCTGAAGAAACCGTGAAAGGTCCTCCCCTTTTCAGCTTAATGTGTTGTCCAAGTGTAGAGCTAAGTGTATGTGAAGTTTTGGTTGAATCTATGGAGGTTTGGTTGTGATTTTTGTGAGATTTGTAGAAGGAAATGGTGAAGAGCTGCGGCTGTGCTATCCGTCCATTGCAGTAGCAGAAATGAAATGTGATTCGGATGCCTTTGCGTACAAAAGACGCTTGACGTCTAATATTTTAAGTACGTAAAATTTTAATTGCAACTAGTGCCCTACGCGCGCGTTTTGTGTTCGATTTCTCTCACGTTTGTTGCACTAGTGCACTAAACCTCTAGGACACTTACATTTATATAAATATTATTCATTCTTAATTGTTCCAAAATAATTGTCCAAAGTCCCTCAATTAAGCGCGCACGTGAAACACGTATTTCTAATTTAGGCGCAATAAAAATTGAAACCTTTGAGAAATTCTTATAACGATCTTACCACTAACTATCACTTCAATATTTAAACCTAAAATTGCCTATTTTAGGACCATTGTATATGTCTTAAATTTTTGAGCTTATTGTACTCCTAATTGGCTAAAGTTTTCAGACACGTTTTCACTTTTTCACTAAACAAGCTTCTAAGAAAATAATTTTTGAAACGAGACACTTTAAAAATATAACGAAGCTATAAAACCATATATTTAGGTCTAATAAGGATAGAAAATAATATTCGGGGCAAAAATCCAAATAGATAATTAATTGAGCCAAAATTAGGGGTTTAAAAAATAATAATTTTACGAGTCCTCACGTGAATTGAGTATTAATTCCTCAATTAACCTTTCTTAATCTATTATTGATCGTTCTTAATTCTCCAATATTAATACACTCTCGATTCAAATATAGTCTCGAAAAACGTGCACTCGTTGTTCCGAACTAAACGAGTTTTCGAAAAGTGAATTTTTCCAACAAAACGCTTTTAAAAATATAAAAGAGGCGTCGTTCCATATAAATGGATTTTAAATGATCGAAATAAATAATTTGGAGAAAAATGAGTAAATAAATATTTAAACAAACTACTAATATTCGATAAAATAAAATAAAAAAATTTCGGGTCCTCACAAACACTCCCATCCATTAGAAGATATACTAAGGTACTTCATCTCTGCAGATAAGGATGTGCTTTATGTTGGGAACAAGAGACTATATACTAATATAGTGTGCGATGAAGGAAAAGATTGTGGCTAGTTGCCTCTCATTAAATGCTTGAGTTAATGTTCTTGTGATAAAGAAGTTGGGATTCTTGAAATTTACATTTGTATTTAATGTGCGATGTTGTCAATGTGATAATTATGAACTCCTTTCTTTCACTATTTTGTGTCTTTTATATATCCCAAAAAGTTAATGATATTATGAGAAAAAAATTAGCATCTGATTTTTTGTTAGCAATTAGTTTGGATTCTTGAAATCCACATATTTTACTTCATATCTAATGTTGCATAGTGACAATTATGAGTTTCTTACTTTTATTGATGAGACCTTAGTCTAATAGTTAAAACTTAAAACTGAGAAATTTGGGATATTTGTAGATTGCTGTGTGTTCTTGTAGATTTGTAATGTACACCAAAAAACTTGGGTTAGTTTGAGTGACAATTTGTTCATAGTACTCACACTTTTATAGTTTCTTGTAATCTTATTTTAAAAAAAAAAGGGCTAAAACAACGTAAAGCTTACTATCAATCTTTCTGTGACTTTCATAGATACCAAAAGGGTTAATGCTCTTATGAGAAAGAAATCTATTATTTGCCGATTGTTCGCTACTTAGTTCGGATTCTTGAAATTGACATTTGGTAGATAACAATGATAATTATGAGCTCCAAACCACAAGAAATATGCTTAATAGTTGACAAATTTCATGTTGTCCTGGCTGCATTAATGAAAGCTAAAAGGGTATAAATTATTTCTTTTCTTCCTTTTTTTTTTTTTTTTTTTTTGCTTCCTTACTAGCTCAAATAAAGACCCCATCCATGTTGTTTACAATCCTTATAATTATAATCCTAATTATAATAATCCTAGTTATAATAGAGGAATTAATCAGAGACATTATAATTTCATTTCTCATATGCAAATCAAGGCTGTCTTGAATACATATATTCATCATACAAACCAATAGTCTCTAAAGCAATCGATCTGAACGAAAAAAGAAACGCTCCCAATTGCCAGTTTTCTGATTATATCCGATCAAGGTGTGATGTTTGAGTATCGCCCATGAGCACTGTGACTCACATCTATAGCTGTCTCTGCTTTGACGATAGGCGTCAAAATGGTACCATACAGGATCAGGATCCATCAGCACAGCACAATAGAACAACGTTGTGTACCAAAAATTGGGACGAAATGACCAACTATATTCAGTTCCATTTTCTATGTTGTGGTAGCCAAGATCATCATCCTTGGATCTGCAATGAAGGTTGATGTTTTTTCCTTGCCTGTTCTGGATATGCACATGTACCTTTGCACTGCTTTGTAACATTGCGAATGTTGATAGTAGGAAAACAATGCAATAAAACGATGCGCTGATATACTTCATCACTACAAGTAACGATGTACTTCAAGTAGGAAAGAAGAGAAAATTTGTGTTCTTCAACAAAAGATATGGATATATATGAGTTCTTTGTGGTCTCATTTTATAGACAAGTTTTTTGGCTTTTATGGAAGGACAGTAACTGCGAAGAACCATGTATGATCCATTGGGAGTAAAACCTATTCGAAAGAGGAAATGCATACAAATTTTGCAATTAATACGATACTTAATTTTCTTTTATGCAATACATTGATTGTGAAATATTGTGGCTGGCTGCCTCTGTTTCAATCTTTTATGTCTTCCACACACACACACACACATATATAGAGGCCTAATACTTATCACAAATATTAACATTTTCTGATAGTTTCTAAGTTTGGATTCTTGAAATCCAGGTCTGATTTAACATCTCATATTGTCATGGTGACAGTTTTCTTACGTACTTTCAATCCTTTTGTATTTTGCATATGTGCCAAAAGAGTTAATGTTCTCATTACCAGAAAATTATCATCTTCTGATTCTTTGTTACGTTGGTTTGGATTCTTGAAATTCACATTTCCTATAAGAAAATTTCTTATCGGTACCAACTCGTTATCATATCTAAATTATACCCAATTCAATATTTAAATCTGCAGTCACTTTTGTTAACTTTCTAGTACTTAGGACTTGTTTTGAATGCTCTCTGATTTCTAAAAGCTGATTTAATGGAGTTGATTAATGAAATTAGATTTTTCAAAATAACTCATATGTTCTGATTTGCTGTTAAACAAGCTATTTGATCGCGTGCACAGGTGTTCTCAAAATATTAAGAATTCAAAAATCAATGCTCTTTAAATTTGACGTTTAGGGAATAAAGGAAAATTTGAAGAATTCTAAAATCAATGCTCTTTAAATTTGATGTTCTGCGTAGATAAGCAAAAATGACGATTTGGATAGTAAAATGTGACAGATGAAGTAATACTTATTAGTCAACTACATCTCATGGTTTGATGTTACGAATTCCACAAATTTAATAATTATAAATCTACTAGAGTCTTCATAATTATAAATTTCTTTCACAGTAATAGATTCTTACTTTCCAATTTAAACGGCGCATTATCTTTAGCTGAATAGGGTATGGACGTAATCACTTAATAATACATGGAGCGAGCTAGAAACTTGTAGATTATCATAAAGAAGAAATTTTGTATAAGGAATTAGATACTGAATAATTACACATGAGAAAAAAATCTAATCTATAGTATATTCATAGTTCCTGATCCTTGTATCAAAGAAAAACTTGAAATACATTCATAGTCGGAGACAATATGGACTAGAAATATTATTTTCATATCAAATATGCAAGAAAATAGTACTCCTTTTTTAGTTGCTTCCCCCTTGTAAGAGGTTGGGTATGTCCGCCTTCATCAAAAAAATTTATATTATTCAGTTAAATTTCTAGAGTGACGTCCCTCCTTCATGTACGGAAATTGTCCATTAAAAAAATAATCCACAATTACAAGTTTTTTAAACATGTTTAGTTATCTTCTTTGGAACTCCGAAAAATAGCAAAAACAGGTGGTCACAAGTTGGGATGTAATTGAATTGAGTTACTTGCGAGTAGTTTGCTAAAGAACTGGACTCGCACTTGAAGCCGAGTGTGAGTCACGAGTGCAAGTCGAGCTCAGGTGTCTCAATAGTATTTCGATTCCAATCCGAGTATTATCTTTTGGGGTCGAAAGCTCATCGACCCTTATCAAGCACCAAATAATTAATTAAAAATTATATATTAAATTATTAAATTTTTACTCTTTTAAGCTTGGGAGTTGTATAAATTACCAGAATATTGGCTATGACTTTAAAATATTTATAGGTCATATAATCATTTCACATAGAAAAAAATAATTTGATAAGTAAAAATTAAAATTTTGCATTTCTGGAATTAGACAAGGATCTCAGGTTCGAGTACTTGACTTGAGTTTGAACATACTCGCAAGAAAATCAAGCATAATCAAGTCGATCTTGAGTTTTCAAACAATTCTTTGAGCTCGAACCCGATTTCCATTTCTGCTGCTCACTCGAGTTCAAGCAATGCCTCCTTATTGTCGAGTTGAGCTCGAGTACCATGATACTCGATTTGATTACATCTCTAGTCACAAGAATGGGGTGGCAGCACTTGATTACATTTCTAGAATTGGACAAAGATTTCGGTTCGAGTACTTGACTTGAGTTTGATCATACTCGCAAGAAAATCGAGCATAATCGAGTCGATCTCAAGTTTTCGAACAATTCTTTGAGCTCGAACTCAATTTCCATTTCTGCTGCAAACTCGAGTTTGAGCAATGCCTCCTTATTGTCGAGTTGAGCTTGAGCACCACGATACTCAATTTAGACTCGATTTGATTACATCTCTAGTCACAAGAATGGAGTGGCAGCACTTGATTACATTTCTGGAATTGGACAAGGATCTCGGGTTCGAGTACTTGACTTGAGTTTGAACATTTCACAAAAAAATCAAAGCATAATCGAGTTGATCTTGAGTTTTTGAACAATTCTTTGAGCTCGAACTCGATTTTCATTTCTGCTACCCGCTCGATTTCGAACAGTGCCTCCTTATTGTCGAGTTGAGCTCGAGCACCACAATACTTGATTTAGACTCGATTTGTCTCTAGTCACAAAAGTGGATGGCAGCACTTGAGGCAGGAGAATTAGGATTGTCAATGGGACTAGATTAGCCCGAACTCGGCTCGTTCGGCCAGACAAAAAACCCGATGAACCCGACATTTTAGTGAGCCGGTCTGAGTCTGAGCCTAAAAATTAAGATCGAATTAAATATGAGCCGAGCTTGGACCCTATTAGGCTCAAATCCGATATAGGCCCGGCCCTTTAATTATTTGTATATATATATAATATTTATATTTTGATATTATGTATAATTATATATCCAAATATATTATTATTAAATACTAAATATATATTACAAAATATAAAAATACATCTAAAGACTCTTTCATGAGTTTTCTTTAGAGCTAATATTGGTGATGCATAACTGAATCTCTAACTTTTCTTATTGGTTGAATAAATTTTTGTATTGGCATAATATTGGTTGATTTCTTTTGATCTACAAACACAAATCATCAAGCATGTTTGGATTCAAATCACAAGATTATAAAAAAAGTTTCAACTTTTAAAGATGTATTGGCTTATGATCGAATGTTTTATTACTATTTTTCATGCATTTTGAACGAATTAAATATAAATATTAGGGTTAATTCCACTTTGTCCCCTCAAACTTTGGGCGATTACCCACTTCAGTCCCTTAACTTCAAAATGGGACACTTAAATCCCTAAACTTATGAATTGCTCCCAGTTAAGGAAAATTGTTGACAGAATCCTGATTGCCGTTGGTGGTCGAAGTGCGTGGCAAACACTGTCCTTTGACTGAGGGCAACAATGAAAATTCACAAAAAATCACATATATAGATTAAAAAAAAATGGTGAAATATGGAGGGAAAGTTTCCCTCCATGCTACCCACTTCAGATGGATAATGTAGACCCGATCCAAATCATAAAAGGGCACTTCAGGTCGGTATGCTGAGAGACCCAAGCTGTCATTCTGCTATCCACAGGGCAGGAAGAAGAAAAGGAGAACCCAACGCATGGTTCAACAAACAAAGAGAAATGGTGAGGCAATTTTGTGATTGTGGAAAGCAAACATTGATGATGACATCATGGACTGCCATGAACCCAGGAAGAAGGTTTTGTCGATGTGCCAAGTACAGAGTAAGGGAAATTAGGGTTTTGTGTTTATACTTGTTTTTTATTTTGGGTTTGTATGAATTGCAGCCACCTAATCTTGTCTGCAAACATAATGTTCTTGTCAAACTAGGAACAAGGAGGCTGCATATACTGGGATTGGGTTGATCCTGAGATGTGTCAAAGGTCAAAAGAAATAATACCTGGACTGCTAAGGTCGATGAACAAGATGGAAGCTGAGTTGGATAGGTTGAAAGAAAATTCAAGGTGCCAACAATCGAAAGTAAGGAAGCTAAGGATGTACTTGATTATCCACTGGGTTGCCATTGTCATGTGGTTGTTTTTGTTCAAATCTGGGGGAGAAGGTCCAAAATGAGTTGTAGAAGAAGCAACCGCTTATGCCGGACTGCCCGTTTTGTTTGCTCAAATATGGGACCACCTTTGTCTGTCATTGCTAAGTAGTGGACCTTTTGAGTGGTGCAGGAAGGAAATTCTTGCTTTTGCTGACTATGTAATTACCAGCACTTTCAGAATCCCGCTTGCGGGTTTCAGCGTTTTATGCTGTCGGGATGTTAACCATCTTGCTTGTGAACATGTGCTACATTGCTTTGAATTTTTGTGACAGGTGAAAGCTTTGTCTGATGAATGTATTTGTGAAATGACCTGAGTGGTGGTAGATGGGTTAATTGGGTCGGTCGCGTTACCCAATTATTTATATCCATAAGTAAAATTTTAAGATTCGCATACCCATCTATTCATGGCCGGTATGGGTAAATGTAGTTCAATGGAAATGTCAAAAAACGAGTTTGACAACCCAATTGCTCGTTTACAACCTATTTATTCTAACTTTTTACAAATTCGTCTAAATTAATTTTGAAAACTTAACTGCCAATTTATACAACCCTTTTTTTTAACTGTCATTAATTTAAATATTGACTTATAATGCCCAAAAAGCCTAATTACCAATTTTTTCTTCTCGCTATCAAATATAATATTAACCCGCATGCGAGGTAACAATGAAATAGTAAAAAGACAGAAACCCGCTTGCGGGTTTCAGCGTTATTATGCAGGCGGGATTTTAACCTGCTTGCTTGTGAACATGTACCACATTGCTTTGAATTTTTGTGACAGGACGAAAGCTTTGTCTGATGAATGTATTTGTGAAATGACCTGAGTGGTGGTAGATGGGTTAATTGGGTCGGTTGCGTTATCCAATTATTTTTATCCATATTTTTATCCTAATTACCAATTTTTTCTTCTCGCCATAAAATATAACATTAACCCGCATGCGAGGTAACGTTGAAGTAGGAAAAACACAGAATCCCGCTTGCGGGTTTCAGCGTTATTATACAGTCGGGATTTTAACCATCTTGCTTGTGAACATGTACCACATTGTTTTGAATTTTTGTGACTGGTGAAAGCTTTGTCTGATGAATGTATTTGTGAAATGACCTGAGTGGTGGTAGATGGGTTTTAAATGTATTGTATCAAATTTAGGGATATAGTGGACCTGCTATGTCCCATAATTGTGAACGTTGGACCTGCTATGTAATCAGAATTTGTTGTTTAGGGATTTTAGTGTCCCAATTTGTAAAGTTTATTGCAAGTAATCTATGTCACATTAACAACAGCAATCAACTCAGAACATAAAATTTTCAGCAAAAACCTTTGATCATTCAACAAATCATCCAATACATAATAGCAATACCAGGAATGACAAAAATTCCACATTAACAGCCTCTAAATTTCACCCATCTGGACTAGCAAGACAAAGGCTATATGAGTTCCACAACAGAGGCTACCAAAAACAGAGGCTAACAAAAATTCCATATTAACAAAAAAATTCTTAGTTCCAATGGACTATATGAGTTGAACAAAAGTTCGCCACATCTGGACTAGCAAAACAGAGGCTTTTACTGCCCAATTTGATTGTATCTGCAAAATAAAAAAGGCTATATGCCTGTACAATTCTTGAGTTGGTTTGTCCAGCATCAGTTAGTTCATGCTTGAAGGCTATTTGGCCTATTGCTGCAATTTTCCCAACTTAACAGATTGGTTTCCATCCCCATGGAGCTGCACATTTTCAATTCCAAGTGACTCCTTCGCATGTCCCGCAGCTGTCTGTAATGTAGACAGGTTAACACACAAATTGCCTTGCCATGTGAATTGTGCTGGCTTAAGTCCACTGCTGGAATGAGAGGCTGTCCCCAAGTCCACGTATGAGTGTGGTGCTCTCATCGTTACTCCGTGGCTGTGGGAATAAAGTTTGCGACCATCAGCTTTGGAGCTTAACTGCAAACAAGCACATAACATGAATCAATAAGACATGACACCCATAAATAAAGACCTGATGTATGGAGACCACTTACATGAGTTGTTGTAGGACTCTTTTCCACATGCCCAGAACTATTTTGAGCATGATTATATGGGTTTTCCAGATCATCAGACCGTATTTTTACAGTTTTGAATCCCAAGTCTCCAGTCATGTCCAGTGAGCTCCTAAAGGTCCATTGCCTCAACTTACAACTATTCTTTGAGTGACCATGCTTACGACAAAATGAGCATTTTCTTCCTTTCTTTGTCACTGGTTCTTGTGCCCCTTGTTTTGGCTGATTGGCATCCAAATTTTGAGATGGACCTGTGTGACTCTGTTGCGTACTTACTCCAAGTATGTCAACGGTCACATCACTTGGACAAGCCTCGTTAGTACTTGGCTGCATAGATGGGCCTGTATCTCCAATATCACTGTTCTCCTTTGCTGAACTTGTAGTTGTCCCCTCAGTGGTTTGCTTATTTTTATCCGGACATCCTCTTTTGTTATGTCCGTATTTTTTGCAGCGGCTGCAGCTCATCATGGTGCCAACCTTGCTAACCTTGTGAGGTTTAGTTGGATTGACACAGCTGTCCCGTCTGTCTTCTTCTGAAGCCTTTTTTCTCATTTTCTTTGGCCTTCCAGCAAATCTTCTATAAGTCGGAGGCTTCATTGCTGGAAGGTCTATGTGCTCCCACAAATTAGGACCATTGATTGGATTAAGTACAGGTTCATAACTTTGTAGATACGTGATCTTCAAGTAGGTGTTGGAAACATGCTTCTCTGGTGCTTCATGTCTCCTGTTGATGGCAGCTACAGCATGGCCACATGGTATTCCCCTTAATTGCCACTTTCTACATGAACAGGTTTTGGCAGCCATGTCAACAATATACTGCTCCCCAAATGGACAGCTTATCTGATACTTCATTGTCCCAGCATATGACGCTATGCACATACACTGCTCTTGCTTAGCCTTTTCCAATATCTCAAATATTGCTGGACAAAGAAGACCTGAATACAAAATGAAAACAATAAATTGGTCATAAATTTCTCAAAGAAATTATGAACTGACCTTAATACTAGTAAATAAATAAAATGTGTCTTAACCTTCGTGCTTGGACATTGCTTCCCTGTTCCTCTCCATCCTCTTCAGCAGGTACAAATAAATGGTCTGCAGCATGGATATGATTGGTAGTGACCTGGCCTTTAAAATTACTGCATTAAAGGACTCACACATATTATTCACCAAAATATCACAATCCAATCCACATCTAAAATGGGCTCTACACCAAGTTTTGGGATCTTTTTCATCAAGCCAAGAATGCGCAGCTGCAGATTCTTGCCCCAACTATTCCATTTCGACTTTCCAGTGGGTAACATAAGAAGCTTTTGCGCATTTCCAAAGTCTTTCTTTTAAGGCCAGGCCTCTATGAATCTGTTTGAAATTGGTGTATAGATGTTGCACACAACACCTGTGCTCAGCTTGTGGCATTTTGTCTCTAACTGCCTGAACTAGTCCCTGTACACGTTTGAATACAACTTGGCTTAAATAAAAAGTTGTACCTGAGTTATTAAATAAAAAGTTGCTGTATAAATAAGTGCTAATACAATTTATCATACCTTTTGCTTGTCAGTCATGACACACCAATTACTGGAATCTGATATTTCCAAATCTTGTACAAGCAATCCCAAAAACCAGCTCCAATTGTCATAATTTTCCACTCTAACAACTGACAAAGCTAGTGGAAACATTTTATTATCCCCATCCATACCCACGGCTGTAAGTAGTTGTCCACCATATGTATCCTTTAAGAAGCACCCATCCAACCCAATCCAATGCCTACAGCCCTTTAGAAATCCTCTCTTCAATGGCTCTAAGCACATGTAAAGCCTTTTGAATCTGACAATCCCATTCTCATCCTCATCCGTCTCAACGAACACTGTCGATCCAGGATTTGCTCTCCTCAATTCACCACAGAAGTCCTCTAACAATGCATACTGTTTTTCATGACTGCCTTCAATTATGTCTCTTACTTTTTTCATTGTCCTATAGCCTTGTTTAAGACTGAAATCTACATTTAATTCTTCAGTCACCCTAGTCATGAGCTCCTGGACTGTCATGGATGGTGTTTTTCTCACCTCATCTACAAACAACCTGGTAGCTAGTTTTGATGTCATGTTTCTATTATGGAAGACACGTCCACAGGTGTGCTCCTTGCTAAGTGTCTTGATCTGGAAAGTGTTTTCACCTTGCATTTTTGAGCCAAAAATTTGCCATTCACAGCCTCTGCATTTCACCCGTACCCTATATGTGTCATTTTTTATGAATTGGACATCCCTTCCCTCCATAATAGCCTGGATTCTAACAGCCAACCTAAAAATAACAACTGATGAAAACCTCTGGCCTACCTTAAATCTTGGACTTCTCATTTCAGTTTTCTCATTAAAAACTGAAAATTTAGGCTTCTTATTTCTCTTACGACCATCTTCGTCTTCGGATTCACTCTCACTCTTCAACTCTCTAGAACAATCTGTTTCATATTCTGACTGCATATCCTCCACATTAACCATGTCAGGCTCATCACAAATATTTACTTCGTCAACAGCTTCTCCTTCCCTACTTGCTCTCTTCTTTCTTCTGTCTTTGCTGGTAGAAGGTCCAACTTCAGGAGCTCCTTTATGCACGCCAAATTGTTGTCCAATCTTTAAGGCTTCATCAAATAAAACATCCTCCTCAACTTGCCCCGTATAATCTGGATCATCGAACTTGTCGTCAGCCTGCATATCATCATTAGCCTGCACATTATTATCAGCCTGCACATCAGTCTCATCAGCTTGGATATCATTATCAGTTGCCATTTGTGCTTCTTTCCCTGCATTATCTCTCTTGTTGTCCTCTTCTTGTTGCAAATTAGGACTTTTGGAATCAAAATTCTCATGACTGTTTGTAGCAACTTCATTACTGTTGTCATCAGCCACATTTTTCCTTCTGTTGTCCATATCATTGAAGTCAACTTCTTCCAGTATTGCTATGTCACTGTCCATTTCAGATGTTTCTTTATCTTTTGTATCCTGCTTAGCAGAAGTTTTGTGGCCTTCAGGCATGTCTACATACTCTGTTTTTTGAGTTTGAAACCTCACTGGATTATCATCAGTGCCAACTTGTAGATAAACCTCTGCCACTCTATTCAGTGGCAATGTGTTTACTAGAAGATCACAATCCCAATCACACATGCAAAAATATAGTCCAGTCTCAAGCGGCATACCAGGAATCCTACCATACCACCCAAAACGAGCATCTTTCGGGTATCCTAGTCTTACTGCACATTCATCAAGCACTTGTAGTGACCATTTTTCAGCATTACAGTTGTCTATATAGTCTACCCTTCCTCCCACGTATTCTTTGCTGGGAGAGCTTCTGAACTCACCCTGATGGTGTATCGCCAAGGAAAATGAGTTGGGCAAAATGTCATTTGGACCACACTCTGGTTAAATAAAAAAATAAATCTTTAATAATTAACCCATTAATTATTAACAACATTTTTAGCATTTGGGACCACAATGTCTTCAACAGAAGGAACATTAGGGTTCCCACAACACTCACTTTTCAGTAAAATATGCAGACCCACTAACAGTACCATCAAAAATATATAATGCCTTGGACATGCATTCCACAACCATCCAAAACCCTAACTTTTCAACAATCCTTATGGCTTTAAAACGTTTTTCTACTGCTACCGTAAATTCTTACCCAAATTCCAATTATTAAATTCAATTAAAGTACACAAAAAACTCTAAAATATTTTTCTCATACCAGTACTTGTCTTCTCTTTTGCTTTCCATTGTTTCGCTGCGGACGCGGACGCTTTTTCTCTCACATTGACTCGCTTTCTTCCCATTCTTGCAATCTTCAGTGTTTTTCAGCAACAATCATTCGGATTTTTACACACTTTGGTTTTACCCCTCCTCTCTATTTTTTCATCCAAGACAGAGGAAAGAAACGACCACTCTCTGACTGTTTCGCACTTTCCCTTCTCTGGAATTTGTCTTTGTTTGTCCTTAATTTACGACCCAAATTTACGTTTATGTCCTTATCATTTTCAGTAACAATATTCCCCCATCTTCATTAACGGAGAGTGTTTGCCACGCACTTCGACCACCAACGGCAATCAGGATTCTGTCAACAATTTTCCTTAACTGGGAGCAATTCATAAGTTTAGGGATTTAAGTGTCCCATTTTGAAGTTAAGGGACTGAAGTGGGTAATCGCCCAAAGTTTGAGGGGACAAAGTGGAATTAACCCTAAATATTATTGAAAAAATTTTGGTTTATATACTTTTTAAGAACTATGATTTGTTCATGTTTAGTTTTAATAGTATAGTCTTGTAAATGTTAAATTAGTTTTACAACTTAATAGTCATAGTAACTATATTAAAAAAATTAAGGAGTAATGAGTGAGTTTGGACTAAACCCGACTAAGGCTCACAACCCGAATATTGTGTGAGTTGAATATGAACCTTACATTTATGAACCCGAAACTCATAGCCCGAAACCCAAAAATATTTCAACTTCTCTTCTTTTTTTTTTTTGACACAGGGGTGTCCGGGTCAAATCCTTACGAGGCCCGACTAATCCCCTGCGGCCCGGGCCCGGCGCCCCAACCCGGCCCGAACGCGGTAAGTACACGGAGGAATCCAGCGGAGCGGAGACTCGAACTTGTGACCTCAAGGTTCACTGGTGAGAAGCGCTGCCGCTGGACCATTCACGCGGGACTGACTATTTCAACTTCTCTTCGTACGAACCAAAGAAGATGAAATATTGCAATCAAAGAGTTCTTGAACGTCGCGTCTTTCCATCAGCTGTGTGTGATTTTGTTCTTGACACGTATATATGAAGTAGGATCCTTGAATCTAAGGGCAAATTAACTGACTAAAGGCCCCAAAGGTGGGGAAAATATATAATATAGAGCAACTGACGGTGGGATGAGAGCCACTATTCTCTCCCCTTAATATATGCATGTTGTCTTCTACCAACGTTATTAATCCAAAGGGAAAAAAATGGAAAACCTGTTTCACGTGTAAACGGGGTCAACAATCTTTGAGACCGGCATTAGATACAAACTTTGAGAGTTGCGATGGTGAAATTTGCCTGTGCTGACTCTTAAGGGGTGGTGGTGGTGGTGGGTGAGTTGTAATAAAAAAATTAATTTTTATGTGGTAAATTATAATTCTTGTAAGATCCAAATTTAAATTTGTATTCCTTTACATTCATTATTGTGACAGAAAGAATAGGGGAGGGACTCCTGTAATTGCAGCTGGTCCATACAATTAAACTTACAATTTATGTGGAAAATTTTTCTACCATGCATGTTTGAATTCCATCTTGCCACCTTTTTTTGTTTTGAAGGAATTACTCCTACACTTTTGATTCACAATCTGTCCCTTAATTCAAGGAGAACTTTAGTTAAACATAGACCTTTACTCAAGCCTCGAATGTGCCTCTACTTTATATCCTTTTAGGAATCAGTGAGAAGCAAGATTTTCTTGAATGTCCCAAGCTTTGTACAGTTGACCATCTCTTGGACAAACTTTTTTCTTTGTTTGGATGATTCCTCATGCCAGGGCCGACAAACAAATCATGAAAGAGATTGAAAAATACAGTGCTACAAGATAAAGCGATTGTATATACAGAAAGATTTTGTCTGATGCCACAAAGAGGGCTCCAATAAGGATGAATTTGTAAGAATTGTTTGGGTGATTTTGGTCATGTCGACTTAAAAAAAAAATTTGTACACTGCATGTGAAGTTAAGGTTTGTGATTTGTTGTGCCATTCGAATTTTTAGAGATCAAAGTGTCTTCTATAACGGACAAAATGAGGTATTAATTGTGAAATTGAATTGTTAAAAAAGCACGACTAAGAGGCACTTGAAATTAGTATTTTGTGAAAAGTGCAATTTTCTAATTTGAAGGAAAGTAAAATTATGTTAGAGCAGGTACTAGATTAATTTTTCCTTCAATTTTTATTTTTTTTATTATTAATAAATTCGGGGTTGACATCCCTCTCCCCAAAAAAAAAAGCTACTCATTATCTGCATAACCTATTAATTCTATTGATTTTTCCTTGAAAAACTTTCCCCTATGTTCATTTCCTTGTTTGTTTTTTGTTCTTTTAGCTCTATACAATGTTGCTGTTTTGCTCCTTACCATGTTGCTGTTTTAGCTCCTTTTCACTGTCTTCATAGTAGTAAACAGAGAAATATATTCGTTGTCTGCCAACTTTGAGTCTTTAATCAGGTTGGTGAAGTAGCACGAAACGTCCAGAAGAGGAATGAAAGCTCGAGAAAGAACCACAACGTATGGTTGGAGAAAACAAACTAAAGTGTTAGAAGACGTCTGGAGAGGTCCCATTGATAATGAGTTCACTGGTCAAGATAGTCAGCAATTTCTTTTGGAGCCAAGCAATTTTGGCATGGCCAAGAAGTGATAAGACAAAAAGCATGCAGCATTGTTTTTTTTTTTCCTTCCTTTTTTGAGATGTTTCCATATTCCAAGAAAGATAAGATAAAAGTAACCAGAAGCCTCAAGATTATGGCTAGAAAGATAGTAAAATAAAAGTAGCCAGAAGCCTCAAGAAAGTAACCAGCAACCAGTTGAGCCCTCCCAAAATAGGCTAGTGCAGGAATTGGATTACGTGTAGGATAGATAAGTAAGTAAAATTTTTCAATAACCAAGAGCATTTTGGTCTTGTATGGTTGAGATTTATTTTCCTTTTCTAGGCCAAACTATCCTCTGAGATCAACTATAGATGTTCTTCTGAAATGAGGATTAGCCTAAGTGACTTGGTTTATTCAAAAGCATATTAACATATTGTAGTCACATGCTTTCCACTATTTAAATATCTTCTTCTTGTTTTGTTGGTAAAAAAGTAAAAAGAAAAATTAATATACCGTTTGGATTACTATTTTTTAGAGATTTTTTTTTTAAAAAAAATATGCTGCAGTAATTTGATGTATGTAATATAAAAGGTAATTGAAATGGTGTTCAAGAAAAATGTAAAAATGTTTTGAGGAAAAAATGGCAATCCAAAAATGTATTTTCTTGGGTACATAGTATTATACTAATTCAATTGGTCCTACTAACTTTATTCTAACCGCCAAAATGACCGTCAATCTCACGCTACGGTGTTGGCTTAGCCACTGGAAGGCCCTATGGCCATGAAAGCAAATCTCACTGTAGCCAACTTGTAGGTTGTTCCCACAAATCAATATACCACAACCATGCCTTGAGAAATTATTTTCTCATACTTTATCACATACCTCTAGATTCGATTTCCCCCCTCAAATGTCTATATAAACCCTCTCCAGTCCTGCATTGATTACAACATTTCATTTCAAAGAATTTAAATAGCTCCTTTCTTTTCTACTTTCCTACTTGTATACTCAAAACCAGTTCCTTGATTCCTTAACAGTTATGGCTCCTAGCTTGAGCAAAGGTGCCTCTGAAGTAATGGGGGTTGAAGATGATCAAAAACCCTCGTCAATCGCTCTTGAAGGGACACAGTTTCTAGCCAATGGTCATCCAATTCTAACTGAAGTCCCTGCCAACATTGTTGCCACACCATCTCCATTTTTCTCCAAAGACTTAACCAGAAAAATGGTCGGCAGTTTTATTGGCTTTGATGCTATAGAACCAAAAAGCCGCCATGTAGTCCCTCTTGGTAAGCTCAAGAACATAAGATTCATGAGCATATTTAGATTTAAAGTCTGGTGGACCACTCAATGGGTTGGAAATTCTAGTAAGGATGTCGAACATGAGACACAAATGATGATTCTTGATAAATCAGACAATGGCCGCCCCTATGTTCTTCTCCTTCCAATTCTTGAAGGACCGTTTAGAGCTTCATTGCAGCCTGGCATGGAGGATTACTTGGATATTTGCTTGGAGAGTGGATCAAGCAAAGTTTGCAGATCGCGTTTTTGCAGTAGTCTGTACATGCACGTTGGAGACGATCCATTTCAGCTAGTGAAGGAGGCAATGAAGGTGATCAAGGTCCATCTAGGGACCTTTAAGCTTCTTGAGGAGAAGCGTCCACCAGATATAGTTGATAAATTTGGTTGGTGCACATGGGATGCCTTTTATCTTAAGGTAACCCCAAAAGGGGTTTGGGAAGGGGTAAAATCCCTAGTGGAGGGTGGGTGCCCTCCAGGAATGGTCCTAATAGATGATGGATGGCAATCCATTTGTCATGATGATGATGATGTTAATGACCAAAAAGGCATGAATAGGACTTCAGCTGGTGAACAAATGCCTTGTAGGTTAGTAAAATTTGAAGAAAATTACAAATTTAGAGACTATACAAGTTCTAGGGTACCCTGTGATAAGGGCATGGTTGCATTTGTTAGTGATCTTAAGGAGGAGTTTAGGAGTGTAGAGCATGTTTACGTTTGGCATGCACTGTGTGGATACTGGGGTGGGATTAGACCTAATGTCCCAAGCATGCCTGAGTCTAGGGTCATTAGTCCTAAACTGTCACAGGGATTGCAGATGACTATGGAAGATTTGGCCGTGGACAAAATTGTCAACAATGGAGTTGGACTGGTCCCACCAGAAAAAGTTCAGGAGATGTATGAAGGCTTGCATTCACATCTTGAATCTGCTGGCATTGATGGGGTCAAGGTAGATGTGATACATGTAAGTTATGAACCTTTTAAGATAATGCCTTTATTCCATTTTTATCCTTTTGGATCATAGTGGTCTACATATATTTGCAGGGATGTTTACAATTGGCTGGCTCATAATCTTCTTGCATGGATTACTATCTTTAGGTCTTCTATTATGACATGTTGTTGATAATGTAGAGGGCACCGACTGTAATTGATAACAAATATGATTAGCTCACCCTGTTGCTGTTATGTAGCGTAAACGATTGCTCTTTTCCAAATCAGATTTAATAGGAAAATGAAAGGAAAACTAGACTTAGACCCCATGTAAAGACAAAATGGAAGTAGTAGAAAGATCTAGTGAAAAATGGAAGGAGAATACTTCAAAGGAGAAAATTCATTTATTCAATAATGGAAAAAAATTGAGTTTTGCTATATATAGACAAATTAAGTTTTGCTATATATAGACAAATTAAATGCTAGTATTTTTAGGAGCTTGGGGGACATAGATCCTTTGTGTATGTCAACATGGCTTGTAAAACAACGGGCTTAATAGAAAAGTAAGATTAATATAGTATTAAAAGTGCAGAACCATTCTATTGGTTTTGCAGTTGCTAGAGATGCTATGTGAGGAATTTGGAGGTCGAGTTGAGCTTGCTAAAGCTTACTATAAAGCCTTAACAGCTTCAGTGAGAAAGCATTTTAAAGGCAATGGTGTGATTGCTAGCATGGAGCACTGCAATGATTTCTTTTATCTTGGAACAGAGGCTATAGCTCTTGGACGTGTTGGTAAGCTAGCTAACCTGAATAATATATTATTCTCACATCTATTTATGTTCTTCTATTTAGCCAAATTAATAAATTAGAGAATGTCAATTAAGGACTTTTTTTTTTATACTTCATTGCCTAAGTAAGTAGATTTTAACATTTTCGAAGCTAAAGGTTGCTTTTAACTACTATTCTATTTTCTTTTGACCTTTTATTTAGACCATTTTGAAACTTAGGAACTTTTGTTTCTCAAAAATTTTTACGACAACCCTTCTAATGTATCATATTCAAAGAATTGTGGGAATGCTAAATCATACAAGGGAAAAAAGACCTTTATAATATATTCTTCATTGAAAATATTAGATGATAGAATTTTTTTGCTGTTCTCCTTCTTGATGGTTAATCTTGCCTTCTATAATTGAGTTCATGATCTTGCTGTCTATTTACCACTAATGCTATATGTAGATTAATTTTGTGCCATTCCTACATTCAGGGGATGACTTCTGGTGTACTGATCCATCTGGAGATCCTAATGGTACATTTTGGCTTCAAGGGTGTCACATGGTGCACTGTGCTTACAATAGCCTATGGATGGGAAATTTCATACAACCTGATTGGGACATGTTCCAATCCACTCATCCATGTGCAGAATTTCATGCTGCCTCTAGAGCCATCTCTGGAGGACCAATCTATGTTAGTGATTCTGTCGGAAAACACAACTTTCAGCTGCTTAAAAGCCTAGTTTTACCTGATGGCTCCATCCTAAGGTGTCAACACTATGCTCTACCCACCAGAGACTGCCTCTTTGAAGACCCTCTACATGATGGAAAAACTATGCTCAAAATTTGGAATCTTAACAAGGTAAGAATTTTGGATTAATTCTTTCATCCTCCCTTTGAATTATGAACATTTTTGTGCTGTCAATGAGGGTTAACCTTGTCTAAATATACAGTAACAATAATGCTTATCGACTGTGCTTATCAATTATTAACGTTTAGACATGCAGATTCCACATATACGATATATCATTACCCTCTGATTAGGAGTTCAATTCCTGTCATTTTACTGTGGCTCTTGGATGCATTTTTGCAGTTTACAGGAGTTCTTGGAGCATTTAACTGTCAAGGAGGGGGATGGTGCCCTGTAACTAGGAGAAACAAAAGTGCGAGTGAATTTTCTGTTCCTGTTACCTGTTTGGCAAGTCCTGAAGATATTGAATGGAGCAATGGAAGGAATCCAATTTCTCTAAAAGGGGTGGAACTGTTTGCAATCTATATGCAACGGGAGAAAAGGTTGAAGTTATTGAAGTTGTCAGATAATATGGGAATCTCTCTGAAGCCATTTGAATATGAGCTAATGATTGTTTCTCCTGTGACTGTCTTGACCAAAAAATTGGTCCAATTTGCTCCCATTGGACTGGTAAATATGCTCAATTCTGGTGGTGCTGTGGAGTCTCTGATATATGATGATGATGACAAAAGTTCAGTGAGTATAGGAGTCAGGGGAAGTGGAGAAATGAGAGTTTTTGCATCAGAGAAACCTATATCTTGCATGATTGATGGAATTGATGTGGAGTTCAGCTATAATGATCAAATGGTCATCATTCAAGTTCCATGGCCTAATTCATCAAGATTATCCTTAGTTAAATACAAATTCTGAAAACTAGCATGTGAAGTTTCTTGACTGAGATTCTTTTCTTTATATTGTGAATTTTTTAGAAGTCAAGATCTTCGGATCTTGTTTGTCTGAAAAGTCAGCCTGGTTGATTTGTACTGTTTTGAGCTGATCCAGGATGTCAAAAGATTTGTGTTAATACATAGTCAAAAACTTATGTATAATCATGTGTGCATCTGGATTTTACTGTATAACCCTGGATTGGATTGACCCAAGCTCAAACTGATTTGCCCAAGAAATAATGGGTTCGACAAGTAACATAAATGGGTTGGGCTGGATTTAGGCCTAAAATATAGGTCTGAAATTAAAATGTTATGAACTTGTAAATAATACCAATAAAAGCCCAGCCCACATATCTTTATTTAGTTTTAAAAATTGTGCAGTTTTTTTTTTTATGTTTAGCAATAAAAGCTAAACAAGTGACCCATAATAATCACATCAGTTGGAGCATCAAGTCTAGTATTCAAGTCTAGATCCCTTACGTTGAATCAAGGGGCAAAGAAACAACAGTAAAATCATGGATGACAAAATCAGTGATGAGTGTTAACAGTCAATAATTAAGTACTTGACCACATTCGGGTGTTACTTCAAACCAGCCGGTAACTTTGTCTAGCGAGGCTCGCTCAATCTCTGGCCCAAATGCTTGAAGTAGATCATTTGAAACAGTGATCTTTAACGATACTGATCCCGTTGGTGGCGGCGCCGGCGGTGGCTGTGGGGGCTTTGGCAAGACTATTGGGATATTCCTCCTCTTGTCAGAAAAAAAAATCAAGTCAATTGTAATCACGTGGGTTTAAATATTAAGCTCAGACATGAAATTGAAGTACTATTAGGGTCTGTTTGGTTGGAAGTAAAATGTTTTCCTTGGGAAAATATTTTCCGTGGAAGTAATTTTTCATGAAAATCATTTCCCTTTCATCATTTTCAGGTGTTTGGTTAGTTTATTGAAAATATTTTCTTACTTCATTTTTCTGGTGTTTGTTTAACTTTTAAAATATTTTCACTTTTATCTCTATCTTTACTTTCTACACATTATAACTACATATTTCTTCCCATGCAAAATAAGAAAATTTATCTCATTGTTTAACTTTAAAAAATCTTGGAGAAATGTATATATGAATAAAAAATATCTCCTTAAGCAATAAACAAATTGCTGGCCATTTAGTGTCAAATATCAATCACATGCAATGCTTATTGTGACATATATCTTGCACTTTCACTGCTGAAAGTTTCTCTAGAAAAGAATGTCCCTATTATACATAATTAATTACTAGCATAGGATGAGCAGGATGAGGTTTTTTTTTATTTTGAATATACTAGGAGGAGGGTTGGGTGGTACGGGGGAGGGAGTGTAAGAAAGAGGTCTTGGGTTCGAGTCCTCCTGTTTACACTAAAAAAAAAAAAAAAGAACATACTACAATATGTTTTCAATAAGTTTGGAACATACTATAGGCGGGATGCATGCATTTCGGAAAACAACTTCAGTAAGTTTGGAAGGGAAGTTGTTTTTCATAAGATGAGTGAAAATATTTTACATAGGAAAATGTTTTCAGTAACTTTTGTGCAACCAAACACGGGAAATTAGGAAAATATTTTGCTGGAAAACATTTTCACCCGAAACAAGCGGACCCTTAATGTAAGTCAACTAGTATTAGTTGTTCAATCATTAATTAAGTAATAAAGTACACACTAATTAATGTTCTTTGCATGTTTTACTATCCTTAAAAAAGTGTTGTATACCAAGAGGACTCAACTTAACTTTTTTTTTTCATTAAGAAAAAATTTGAACGGATTCGGCTTCTGTCACCACCAGGGATCAAAAGACAACACTCGGACAGATTGTCCACTAACATAATGCTTATGTCAATAACAGGATTCAAATACATAATTTTCTTATGAAAAAATGATCCGTTCTTATCAATTGAGCCAACTTGTATTGGCTGTATTGGCTAACTGAACTTAGCTACTATCAATGAAAGTCAACTAGTATTAATTATTCGAACGATGGCTGCCAAAGTGTTTATGCTCATTACTTGTTTTACTATGCTAATTTGAAAATTTTGTATCTGAAGAGATGCATTGTAATCTGTTTATGATGCCAATATTTTATTAAAACCTTGGGCTTGTTATATTTGCTGCTTTTTTTTATTTTGCAGAATACGCATAATTCTTTTCGAGATCAGTAAAAAACCGGTTCAGTCCAAATAGTAGTTCCTCCGTTAGGACTTCTTCTTTCACTTCCGTTTTTTCTACAATTTCGTCAAGAATCAATATGACAGAATTTGGTAAACTATATGGATTTACATATTTTGAGTTGTTGAAAATTATGTCCTCCTACTCCTTTGACTTGTGGCTATATCATGAAATCTCCATACTTAAAAGACACAATTATGCTGCAATAAATATATTCAAATAGTACATCTTTTCGGGGAGGGGTGAGTCGGATAATTTGGGAGAAAGGAGTGTAAATAAGAGATTTCGAATTCAAACTCTCTCACTTACATTAAAAAAAAAAAAAGGTGCATCATTCTAAATTTTAAAAGGAAAAAACATAAAATAGGGGATGACAACATCAAAGAAGACTACGATTTTCTTGGATGATTGTACATGATTTGGGCAAGTAGACAATTAGATATTTCATCTTCATTTTTTCTTTTAGAGTTAATATCAATTCACAGCCTGAAAATTGGAAATTGTTCAACTGTAAACTCAAAAAATAAGCACTTTACAGCCTCAGACCAACAATGTTAGTAACTTGTAATATGGTAAGACGACCTCGCAAATTTTAAGACATAAATGCCCCTGTGAAACACTGCCTTCCAAGCTGGTAGTGGTGCTCCAAACTACTTACATTTGTAACTGTTAAATGTAAATAACTACAGAAATTTCAAGCCCAAAAGGGTAAAGTGGCCTTTTCACACCTTTTGCCAACTCACTTAAAAATGAAGATTAATTAGTCTCAGGGTATTTTTATGTGTTTTAGATGGGCAAAGTGGAAAAACCCCCAGCGTTCAGGGAATAAATTGCTATTGACCCTTTCTTCTATTTCTTTTGTCAAATGTTCTCTTATCTAAAATGTTTAACCAAAATGTGTTAAACCAACCAAAAAGCCGGAATCCAAATAACCAAACCAAAAAACATAAATGAGATGAATATAGATTATGTCAGCAAAGCAAGTTGATATCTTGAATTTCAAGAGCCATCAAAAAATTAAGAAATCCATCATTGTAAGCGTCATCATTAATAGTTTGCAACTTTTTTATTATTCAAGAAGAGAATCGAAGACTCATAGTGGGGAAGAGGGAACAGTGAGGGCTTCAAGTCGTATTTGAAACTTCACGATCACCTAGTCAATGTCACTACTAACTAATCTGACTCGTGTAGACTGATTATTCATATTTAAATGCTTTGTAGCTCTATCCAATTCATTGTGTATATAATAGGTGATGGCACATCCAAGTAGAAGCCAGAAAATGCTGCATATACCACAACATCGAGAGCTGAATCATTTAAAAATATGTCTCTGCATCTTGAAATATTTAATGTCAGAAATGTTACGACGGAGCAAAATTGTTAGGTGCACAGTCATCCTTAACTGAAATCAGAAATCTGTTGCATGCACATCAGCAGATTGATCAAATAAAATCAGTTCAAATCTCAAAAATGAAACAGAATAATGTAAAAATAGAGTTTACAGCATCAAGAGTTGAAATGCTCGGTTTAGCAAAAGAAAGTGAAATCAACCTGCCAAACTAGTGAATGACATCTTATTGGTTTGCCCTCCGTTTATTAGGTACTGATTGACTAGTCTCCAACCTAAGTACCAAAATAGTTTGAAGCATATCCTGCAGCATCTTCACCTTGCAAATACTCCAATCTGAAAAGACAAATATTGAAATAAAGGGAAAGGAAATCACCACAAGAACAAGAAGAAAATCGAACAAGAATAACAAATATAAAAGATATCAACACTGATGTGATCAAGTCAGTATCTCATTAAAGGCCAAAATCTATTCAACCAGATGCAAATTTGGGCCGAACTTCATCACCTAAACAAATTCATAGTTCCAAAAATTAGAGTTAAAACATTCGTCTTGCATGCTGAATCGAAGGATTTTATACCTCACAGTGATTCAACTAAAACATCAAGAGACACTAAGAATAATACTAAATTGTAGAAGTAAATGCAATATTGTAGCAAAAGTTTGGGAAGCTCAAGTATTTTGTGTTCTTTAGAAGTCAAAATAGAAGAAGATCATAGGACTGCATGCATGAGCAGAAAATATTCAATCAATCTTGAACAGCTTGGTACTTGGTTTAAGCATGCACGCAGTTGCACGTCCTAAAAGACCTATTTAAACTAGTGGCTTAGGTCCACCAAATCCATCAGCTGATCAAGAAAGAAGATTGAAAAATATAAAATAGATCCTTTCTGTAATTATAGCAGCAAAAAAAAATGATAATGGAGACCAAAAAGAATGCAGAAATACCAAATAAAATGATTGATCCAGAAACTGGAATGGTGAAAGTTAAAATTCAAGACAGAGCTCAAATTATTCAACACTCTCTCTTTGTTTCCCAGCTTTCTTTTTCCATTTTTCTGCAAAGCAGCAAGTGTGAGCATTCGGCGTTACTTACTTGACACTGGCCCAAAAAAAGAAACCAATAACCCCTATTTATGCACCATGCAATTGGCAATAATTGTTTCCCCATTTAGGATACATAATTTCACTTCCTCATCTTTTGACTTCAATCAGGTAATGAGCTTCTTTTGGATTTTTAATTCAATGTTCCCTTTTTCAGAATTCTTTTGTTCAATAAACCAGAAAGGAGTGCATAAGTTCCAGTACACATACATGTCAATAATTGAAATTTGCACAAAAGCCTACTCCAGCAGGAAATCTAATAACCAAATAGCCACCCAGGTAATCACCAAGTTTTATGACAATCTAAATGAAATGTAATTCACATAATTAATAAATTTGTAAGCTTTTAACTTCATTACCATCAATTTTCAACTGAAACCCTCAAAATGATGTTGCTCTCCATTTCTGACTGTAGAAAGTAGGCGAGACAAGGCTCTCGAGAAAGCAGCCAACATCTCTGGAAGTATCTCTATTAATGCCAGCAACCAATATTTCCCTTGTAGTTCCATCTCTCAAATTATGAACAACAAGGTTCTGACCATTCTTGTCCAAAACAACATCATCCTCCCCCAATAGACAAATAGGTTTATAATAATGTTCAACAACTTTTGGTATAATAACTCCAAATTTGGTCCAAGATTCTCCAACACCATAATCCTTCATCATCCAAATATCCATCTGCTGACTAGATTGCTCCACAACCATTGCTAGACATCCACCAAGAACAACAAGCTGCTTAGAAGACGCCAATGAACCCCAATTGCGAGTGCTACAACCAGCACTAGGCCATGGCACTTGCTTAAATTCCTCGGTACTCAAATCCAAAGCGGCTATAACCTGCGATTCATCAACTCTAGACTGAGCAAGCCAATGCACAGAACCGTTCAGAAACACCCCAGAATGAGTAGTAGGAGCGTAAGAACAATTATAAAGTCTCCTGCAAGTCCCATTCCTCAAACTGAAAACAATTACAAAATTTTCAGAACGCCTAATAGTTGTACCCCCATAAGGCCAGATGATTTTATAGTCATCATTAAAACTATCATAACCGAAAGCAACCCCGGCATTCCCAACCACCAAATTAAAAGGGCCCTTTGGTAATCTTAAACGCTCCTTGGTTGTGGGGTTTACCAAATACATGGTATCAAGTGCTAGTAAATGTTTGCTGCTAAACTCACGCCTTCTCAATCCATCATTTGCTACCAACACCAACCCATTGCAAGAACCCACAATTCTGGCGCTGCTCAATGTGTTCTCTAAAAGACGGTTGAGCTTTTGTGAAATCCTGACGTAATTGTTAGGGGAGGGGAAAGTTGTGGTGGAAAAATTGATCGTGAAGTACTGGAAAGCGGGAGTACTGGAGGAGGAAACGATGATGAGTTTTTCCTGGTCATCGAGGTGGAAGGCAAGGTGGGCTTTGATGAATAGTGGGTCGTAGAGTAGAGAGTGCCATGGCTTCGAAACGAGCCTCAATTTGCCGATGGATTTTGTAGGGAGTCGTAACAGGATGTCAATAATGAGTTCTTGGGGAAGGGGAAATGTCGGGGATAGGTCAGCCGTGGCCACCGGCATCTGGGTTTGATCGAACTTTTCTAGGGACATAGATTAACAGCTAGGGCGGGCGGTGGCGGTGGTGGCGGCGGAGTGGCGCTGCTGGCGGTTGTGGCGTTGTTTTGAGAGTTGGCGAACGTGTGGGCTGACAGGCACTAAAATAGGTGCAAAGTGCAAATCCGGTCAACTTCGGAAAAAAAAAAATCCATATTACATTTCTCCAATTGCTTAAAGTATATATAAAAATTAAAATTAAATTCATTAAATTTTACAGCTTTCATTATAGTTTTGATCAATTTTGCACTACCAAAATATTCTATGCAAGTTAAGTGACAAAACATTCATAGATGAGTCCGATAAAATTAAATTCATTAAATTTTACAGCTTTCATTATAGTTTTGATCAATTTTGCACTACCAAAATATTCTATGCAAGTTAAGTGACAAAACATTCATAGATGAGTCCGATTTGAAACGAAATTCTCTTCAATTAACGGGGAGGAGCCTTACAACGTGAGCAATTTAAAATGACTGTGTGATTTTCAAACCATCATGATAGTTTTATGGTCAAATTCGAGTCTCTTTTTATGTTGCTCATGACATAGATGAATAATTTTTGTTGGTTACAAGAATATTAATATGTCCTATATCTCAAGAAAAAATAATAGAAAAAAACAAGTAAGAATTTTTAATACCATTTTTACAACCAAAATTTAGTATCAGAAATTAGATTACATGTAGAAGCTTGATGTGCTTATTATTTATGATTAATCTTTCCTACATTTATAGTGTATACATTGTCAGCATTGGATGAATGATAATTATATAAAATTTCAGTTTGAAATTTAATTTTTGCACATGTATTATGAATTTAACGATAATAGTATATACACTATCAGTGTATATAAAATTTACTCTATTATTTATTACAAAGCCGAAAAGAAAAAGCTCTTAAGCTTGCAGGAAGACGAGGGATAAGCATATGTAAAATGTTTGTGCATGAATTATTGATGAAAGGGAAATTTAACAACAAAAGATCTACTCATAACTTTGCATGTTTAAGGTTGTTTCCACCATCTACGGCATTTGCTGACATATTGCATCGAACTGTAACCTTTGATGTTGCTAGTAAAGATTTGTTCACAGAATTTGAGGAATCAATCTTCCAGAACCGCACTTCCCATACCTGCCAAGCAGTACCAGAAATGAATACATAAAAAAACCCTCTTAAGATTTTTCCATGATTATGATTGCTCCCTCTAAATATAATCAATGAGACTGGATGTGTGATTGTAATTAGGATGAATTTGTAGTTATTCTTAGTGAAATATAGTAAAATTCTGGTATTTGTATACTTAGGAAAATAAAAGAACCCAAAATATAAACAAATATAAACAAATAAATGGATAATCGCACCCAAAATAAATAAATAGATAATCACGAGCAGCAATGTGAGTATGTGTTGGGAAAATGACAAACAAATAAATTCAAGGCACAATAATAATGAAGGCAAAAATGAGCTAAAAATGATGGCCAATGGTCTTTTTACTAGAAGATTTACTTCAGTTTTATTCCTCAAAAACCTCACACTACAAGTAGTCTTAGCATCACATACATGTGCTTTTGTGTGTGTGTCTATATATATATATATATAGAGAGAGAGAGAGAGAGAGAGAGAGAGGGACGGAGGGAGGGAGGTGATCTATCTCTTAAGTCACCTACGAGTCTATGCAGATTGCAAATTTTTGGAGTTTTTATAGAAGAATACACTGTAACAATATATAGTGTATATAAAATAAAAATGTGATTGAAAAATGTGATAATTGAAATTTTTCTACAAAAATTCGCAATCCAAAGAAGGTTAAGTACAAGAAAAAACATGCACCAACTTGCTAGCTAG
Organism: Coffea eugenioides; assembly: GCF_003713205.1. NCBI lineage: Eukaryota > Viridiplantae > Streptophyta > Magnoliopsida > Gentianales > Rubiaceae > Coffea > Coffea eugenioides. The sequence continues at coordinate 11,975,520 of NC_040038.1, read as the reverse complement.
CTTAATTAGTATTAAAGAAAGCTTACAACCGAGTCACTATTAATCAAGCATGAGTCGTCTCGACGTCTGATGACCAAAAAAAAACCCAACCAATTACATAATCACAACTAATAGTCAACATTTAACACTACTTGTAAATCACAATAGATACGCTATCATTTAGAAAATAAAACTTGCAACAGACTCCAATTAATCAAATGGCTTGGTTGAATATTTTGCTAACACATTAATTAATGCAAACAAGTTTTACCAAGTATTGTTGTAGTTTACCCCACAAACTCCTAATGCTAACTTTAGTTTCACGCCTCAATTTTCCGGAGTGGCTGAGTATAGATAATGCGTAAAAAAAACAGTGAAAATGGATTGTCATTTGTTTCTTGGGAAAACATTTTCAGCTAAAAAAAAATCAAATTCTAAAAATTTTAGCTTTAAAAATTTGTCTTATTTTTTTAAATAATTTGGAATTTTATGTCATATAATATTGCTAGGATTCATGATATGAGCTGGAAGATACTGTAACACTAAATATGTACCTCGAATCATATGTAAAGTTAAATTATAATTCCCCATTTTATGACATGAAACTTTTGAATATGTCACGAGACTTTTCAAGTTTTGATTTAAAAATCAAACTGCAGAAATGGGAAGAAAAAGAAATGAATTTTTAGCAAAAGATATCCACTCTCTCTTCATTGTGAAGTGGAGATAAAACAGAGGAAGGTTAAATACCTGGGAAAAAGTAAAATTAAGTAAAGCCAAAATGAGCCATAGAAAACCTAAAATCAAACAAAATTATAATTTATTTTTCTGATCTAAAAAGAAAAGAGCAAATTTTCGTTCCTCTAGTTTTACTCTTTTTTCCTCTCATATCTTATGTTTAACTTATCTATTCTTTTTCAACATAGACAACAAATTTCAAATTGTAAGAGTAAATTTATCCTACATTTAGTTAATTTATCAAATTTTAAGAGTTGACTTTTCAGCTAATAATCTATAGCAGGACAAAATGATCAGTCATTTTCATTGTTAAAATGATTTTTGTTTTTAGTTAAAAAAAAGTGCATTTCAAAGGAAAAAAAATAGTATTTGTAGCACCTGAATAGTGGTGCCAGCATTGAGAGGAGTGGCCTCAGCATGCACAATATCACCAACTTGTGCACTCTTGAGATGGTTAATGCAGAGTTGTATTCCGGCGGCTCTCCGCCTCCCGGAGGCCAAGTAGGCTCCTCTGCTCCCCAGATCTTCAGCTATGAGTGCCGAAACTCCACCATGCAACACCATGAATGGCTGTTCAATACAATTATTAAATACCATTAGTTGCCCAATTTTTCTTTCTTTTTTCATGAACCCATTTATTAAAAAAAAAACTTATTGAATCAAGTGTAGATCACCTATGTTCAATTTTGACTTCAAAAGAAAAAGAAAAAAGCTAACTCATATACGTTAAAGATTAATGGTAATGACAATTGTTAGAGCTAATTTATCTACTTTTTAAGAATTAATTACCTGACAACACTTGGGTGTCACTTGAAACCAACCGCTAACTTTTTCCGGCGAGACATGTTCATCTTGGAATCCAAATACTCCAAGTGGACCACTCGAGTCTTCATTTTCCGATGCTTCCGATGCCGAAGATGGTGGTGGCGGCGGCGGCAGGGGCTTTGGCAAAACCATAGGTGTCTTCCTCCTCTTGTCAGACGAGTAAGATCAACTCTAATGATGCGGGCTTAAGTTTTAATATCATACATCAAATGAAGTATTAATGGATGAAAGACAAGTAGAATTAATTATTCCAAGTTGAATATTAAACTAAGGTATTATCAATGAAAGTTCAACTGATGTCGATTACTCAAACGTTAACTGCTAAAGTACTATTGTTTTATGACAATTACGTTTCAAGTTCAAGTTTCAACCTCTTTTGCCTTGTAGTTATCTCAAGGAAATCCCCCTACCACAAAAATATTGGAACTGAATTTTTTTTTTTTTTTACAAGGGAACCCACAGCCGCTACTTGAGAGTGTGCATTGAATAAATCCCATTCTGTACAATAACCAGCCAACCACACAAAGAAGTAAAACGCACTAGGCAAATCCTGTGCGAAACTCAGTTATTCTAAGAGAAATTCGAAATTCGAACCCGAATTAGCAGGAATACTTGATACTAACGCTACCATTTCGGTCAACTCAAGAGACTTGGAATGAGTTAATATCTAAAACAAACTATTATACACCCATAAATAAATTTACCCTTCAAAGAAGTTCCAATTGTACTTCATTATATTAATGTATACATACACACACATACACGCATACAGATAAAAAGACAACATGAAAAATAGCCGATGTTTCCATGTGTGCTTGTGTGTGTGCATGCTTTGCGCCACTAGACAACTAGACATTTTTTTTTGTTTGGTCAAAAGTTCTCTCTTCCATTACGTTTGACCAAAATGTTTTTAAGGAGCAACTGAATTTATTTACTATTATGGACGACCAAAGGGTCTGAATCTAAAATGTATAGTTGTCTATTGGCACAAAGCATGCACAAACACAAAAACATGGACTATTTTTCATATTCTCTTCTTATAGGTATGTGTGTATATATGTATATGTGTATGTGTATATATATATATATATATATGTTTGTATGCATATATACAGACATACATACATACACATAAGAAGACAACGTGAAAAATAGTGGATGCTTTAGTTTGTGCTTGTGGATGTATGCTTTGTGCCAGTAGACAACTATACAATTTATTTATTTTTTTTTTGGCCAAAAGTTCTCTCTTCTATTACGTTTAACCAAAATGTATTTAAGGAACAGCTGAATTTATTTACTAATATGGACGACCAGAGGGCGTGAATCTAAAATATCAAATGGTGTTGACCAAAGCATAAATGTGATGAATATATTTCGGCCTTTAAATTGAAGCAATAAAAAAAAAGAGATTATTTTACCAAATTCATTAGTTTATTGGTGGCCCAGTTGGTTTGTCAAAGTTTTTGAAGAGGAATTCGATCATCGTAATTCGTAAGCGTCATAGCCTGTATAGATCTAACTACTATCCTAGAGTCACTTTATTTCGAAGATCAGTTGGAGAAATATTTTCCTGGATCCTAGTTCCTTGTCTATGAGAATCTCAAGAAACTTTTGCATTTTATGCAGGCATTGGGAATGAGAATATTTGGATTGCAGTACATGTTATTGAAAATGGGTCTGCCTGACGAGTATCCACTGAGTAATACTCGTTAAGATAGTATTAAGGAGTTGATTTTTTAAAAAAAAATTAAATTAAATTAAATGGCAAAACTGTCTAAATAAAAAATAAAAAAATAATTATTAGTATATATATATATATATATATATATTCACATGATAGGTTGAGTATAATTTAAGCGTGCTAATGAATGTTGACTAGACATATCAACCAGAAAAAATTCTTGGAAAATTAGGGGCAAATTGTTGTATCATTCCCACGAACATTCAGAAAGATAATGAATGTCAATGGGAAAAAGTGCTAGGATTACCTTATTGCAAAAAAAACAAAAGCCTTCTAGTAGTTCAGGATAAATCACCAATAATTTCCTTCTGGTTTAGGCATCGTAATTATAAATCACTTGTGGTTTTATAACCTACATTTTATTCCCTTGTGCTTTGGAATTAAAACTTAAGCTCAATAGAAAAAACATATTTTTGAGTTTATGGGAGCCAAATTAATGTTGTAATGCATCTTGAAAACCAATAAAATGGTACTGAAAACATAAATGTGATTTTTCGGCGTTGTTGAATTGATTTCAAGGAGAAAATTTTTTTAATCTTGATCATTAGAAATATTTTGCTTTTTAATAACATGTTTCACATTGCCGACAAGCTGTAACGACCCTTTCTATATTGTGATTTCACAAAAATTCATTTATTTTACCCCTTATCAGTAGTTAGGGAAGGGTTATTAGAGTTTTCCCACTGTCAAATTTAAGATTTGAATTCTGTGCCTGCCAATTGGGGGTGGGAAAGATGCGGGGAAGTGGAAGGGCAAAAAGGGAAAAAGATAAACCCTTTGATTTACCTTTAGTTTATCTTTTAATCCATAGCGCAAGGAGGTTAGTACTAAGTAGGCATTACAACCATGGTGCAAGTGGTATTCTTTTTCTATCCAAATTGAATTCCAAAATATATACTACTCCCTCTATCTCATAAAATTTGTCATGTTTGTCACTATTTATTGTTTCAAATTAATTGTCATCTTAGAGAAACCAACATACTTTTTTCAATGAAATTTTATTTTTACCTTTTATATGACCCACCACTTATTTCTCACAACTATCAATACATCAAATAAAAGATGGTCCGCCACAACGGATATAAAAGGAAAGTAAAAATTCTTTTTCCTATTAAGATCACTATACATAAATTGCACGTTCTACCAAAAATGATAAATTTTGCGGAATGGAGGGAGTACTAAGTTGATCTATATTAATTGCTGAAAGAGCTAACTCTGTTTTCACTGCAACTTTGGCTACCAATTTGATCCATGCAACTAAGAATATGGGCTAAAATTATATCTTTTCTCTTCTATGTTATATTTGTTAAATAGCGAGTGTCATATATTGGAAGGATTTTCAAGTAGTTCCTTTGTTGTTTTACCTGCAGTAAATCGGACAAGTGGAAACTGGTCTAATTGACCAATTAATATTCGAAAATTATGATCTCAATCCAAAACAGGAAGAATGAAACGGAAAGACATTATTAAATAGCCAAAAGAAAAAAAAATTTCATGACAAAGCCAAAAAAAGAAAAGAAAAGAAAGGGATAAGCATTAAAACTGAAATTCTTCCGCATGGGTTGTTGATAAAAGGGAACTATAACCAAAAAAAAAAAAAAAAAGCCTTATAGCTTTGCCTGCTTTACATTGTTCTGACCATCTTTGGCATTTCCTGACATATTGCATAGAACTGTAACACTTGATGATGCTTATAAAGATTTGTTCCCAGAACTTGTGGAGTCAATCTTCCAGAACCGCACTTCCCATACCTGCCAAGGAATTAACCAATTCATAAAATCTTTCCATAAGCTTGATTGACCCAAAGTATAATTGATGAGAATAGATATGTGATTGTAACTAGGATGAATTTCTGGCTATTCTTAGTGAAATAAAGTGGAATTATGCTAATTGCCTTCCTGGAAGTATAAAAGAAGCAAATTCCATGTTATTGGAGAACCATCACCTTACCAAAACTTGTACAGCTTGTTAAGTTATTTGCGCATATAAGGATTCATAGAATGTGAGTTTGCTCAAAGCCTGAAATGAGTAAGGGCAAACGATCCAAACGGTCGTTCAACCTTTTTTGTTTTTTTTTTTTTGTAGTAAACTACTTTAATTAAGGATAATGTCATCCCTTGAATATGGTTATACGATCAATTTCGTCTGTCCACTTAAAATTGGGACAATTATAGCCCTTATTTTTTGTCAATTTGGTCTGTTAATTCATTGCATATAAAAAGATAGATAAAAATTCACATACATTCAGATTAAGAAGGGAAAAATGCTTGCAAAAAATTTTGCCCAACTAAATTGCTTACAATACATCTGACTCCTTCGAATTCTCAAGACTAATTGGGGCCCTTTTCTACTGTGGGATAGTATAGGATTGATGTATGAAATGTACCATTTGGAAAAAAAAAAAAGAAAAGAAAAAGGTTGAGAAGGACTATTTTTTTTATTGTAAGTATTTTCCCTCTTCCTCGATCTGTATTTTTTGCATGTTTTTATGCTCTTTTTTTTTTTTTTTTTTTTTGCTTTTTTGCCTATTTAAAGACTTGGATCAGCCTACATGAATTAATGACCTTACTCATGTTTAAAAAGTCGGAGAACAAATTGAGTCAATAATAGAAGTTGATGGTTGACATTATGCCAAACTAAAATGGAGGGACTAAATTGGCTCAATAATAAAAATTAAGCAACAACACTCTTCCAAAATAAAGTCGAAGGACCAACAACAGTGATAATGGATTGCTCATTTGTAATACTTCTAAAAGATTTTCAGCAAAAGGAATCAAATTTAAAAGAATTTGGTTTAAAAAGTCCTCGTTTGTCTTAATTTTTTTTTCTTTTAAAGACTAAAATGTTACGTTATATGACATCATTGCCCTGTATCCACAAGGGAGGATAAGTATATAAATGTAAGGAAAAATAATTATAATTGTTTGTATATGTATATACATGATAAATTAGGTAAATATTAGGTGTGTTAACCAATATTGTTAAACTCGGATCGGATAGCAACCCGTCTAAATTACTAGATCGGGGGTCAACTGGTCGGATCGGTAGGATCGTTCTAAAAAACCCTCTAACGTCAACATGATATCATAATTATTTTATATTTTTATAAGTTTCAGAAATATTCAAATAAGTTATTGGTTATATTTGGCCAATCATGAAAAATGTTCCAAAAATATTATACTTGCAATCAAATATACACTTAATAATTATATATAAAAATGTAAATTCATAGTTAAAATATATCCGTTTTCCAAAACTACTTAAGAAACTAAATTAAAACAAATTAATGCAAGTTGGAATCACCGATGCTAAATTAATGAGATCATAGAGATGAAAACATCTTGATTTAGAGATCATTTAAGAAAGCGAGTAATTTTAATATTGGATGATGTTTTCTTATTCCTATTAATAAATGAAAGTGTTACAATTTAGATAATTCAAATTATATTTAGAGAAAAGAAAAAAGAAAAGTTTGAGAATCGGATCAACCAGTCAAATCGGGTTACTGGTTTAGCTGATCTTTTATGGTTTGATTGATTTTTTACCAAAGCTTCAAAAAAAAAGATCGATTCACGGTCGGACCGATCATACCGGCTGGTCCGATCTGAATCTAACAACACTAATGTTAACAAGTGTTCAACGAACACTCGTTAGAAAAACCTTATATATAATTGGGAAACTCTTGTACACCCTCGGGCAATCTCCTCCATGTATCATACTTGTGATTTAAATTGATTGCCTCTACTCGTCGATGTCTAAGATTCACGTATATCCACTTTGTCTCCATTGTGAAATGGAAAGAAAACAAGGGAAGGTTATAGAGAATTTGATATACATGAGGAGAAAAAAGTAAAATTTTAAGCAGTGCCAAATTTAGCTGACGAAAAGCAAAACAAAGAAAATTGTAATTTGAGGCTGTTCTTGCTTATCTCAAAACCGAAGTGCAAATTTTATTTTCATTACTTTAAATTTTATATTATTTAACTTTCTCATTGCTTATGTTTCCTTATCTTTTCTTTTCTCACATTGACAACTAATTTCATGTCCTTTAAACCTGAATATTCTAAGACATTGGCTCCCATATTCAGTTAATTTGTCAAATCGTAAGAGCTAAACGTTTTACTAGTTTTTCAACAATTAAATATTAATTAATATTGGTTTGAGGCAGAAAAGTGCATTTCAGAGCAAAGTTTTTTTTTTCATCTAGAAAAAGTTTCTAGAATAGTACTGTAGTACTCTTTTGAAATTTGATGTATATAACATAAAGGTTATGGATTTTAATACCTCTGTCCCCTCTCTACTTCGTAAATCTCGCCTCTTCCTTACTAGAATTTTTAAAAAAAAAAATTTTTGATGCATATGAATGAAAATGGTAATTATAAAAATTAAAAAATATGTTTATCATACAACCAAAAAAGTTAATTTTTTTTAAAAAATTTTTACTATCCAAACAAACCGACGTACTTGAATGGTGGTGCCAGGATTGAGAGGAGTGGCCTCAGCTTGCACAATGTCACCAACTTGTGCTCTCTTGAGATGGCTAATGCAGACTTCTATTCCCGTTACCTTTCGCCTCCCGGAGGCTAAGTCGGCTCCCATGCTGCCTAAATCCTCAGCTATGAGTGCTGACACCCCACCATGATGTGTCCCAATTGGCTGTTCAATCCAATGATCAACCATCATTAATTTCACAATGATTTCCTTTTTCATTTTTTTGATGAATTTATTTGGAAAAAAAATGAAGAAAACTAAGTCATGTACCTCGATGATTAATGGCAACGATGATTATTAGAATTAATTTATTTAGAGTTAATAACTAATTACCTGACAACACTTAGGTGTCACCTGAAATCTGCGACTAACTTTATCTGCCGAAGCATGTTCAAGCTTAAATCCAAATGGTCCAAGCGGATTACTTGGACCAAGAATGTTTGATGTTCCTGATCCTGGTGCCAGTGAGGGTGGCGGTGGCAGTCACGGTCGTGATTGTGGTTGCGGTTGCAGTGGTGGGGATTTTGGCATAACCATTAGTGTCTTCCTCCAACCACCAGTCTTTGGGTTGGTGACCACCACCAATACATTAAAGTTTGGTGGGGTGGAAAGCAAGAGTTTACATTAAAAAATGACTCTGCTTAAAAAATTTAGACGGTCTAGTGGTGATTCAGTCCCCTTCGCGTTACCTTTGGACCTATTCAGGTTCTCCCCCTCTCCTAATGTAGAATAATCTATAGTATCGACCAAAAAAAAAAAATTGATGTCTTCCTCCTCTTATCAGACTGATAAAATTAACTCTAATCATTTGGGCTTAAGTAGTAATCTGTGAGACACTAAACCTAGGAACTATTAGACGAAAGTCAATTGGTATGAATTATTCAAACATTAACTGCTAATTGGACTACAAATGCTGCCTCCTTTTTAATATAGCTTAAAGAAAATGTCGTAGATGCCCAGATGGATTAAACTCTCGGGTGTTATTAATGAAAGTGAACTAGAATTAATTAATTATTCAAACGTACATGACTGCTATTTTTCTGTTTTATCATCCAAAAAAAAAGGGTTGTATCTTGTATATGCATAGATTGATTATTATCTATTTATATGAAATCTTTGAGCATGCAATCAATTGGTGCTTTTTTTGCAGAATATTCTTGATTGTTCTTTTGGGAAATGGAATCAGTAAAACAGATTCATCCTCACATAACTATAAGACATTCTGTTACCATATTATATATTGAGGGTTCCTATGTAGAGTTCAACATTTTCTTACCGTATTATATTCTTGATGGTTCATCGATTTGGACTTCTTCTTTCCTAATGATTTTGTACAGGTCCAAAGTTCCAGTCAATGGTCAAGAATCAGTTTGTAGAGTTGATAAACAAGACAGAATTAGGTTTTCTGTTGCCAATTAGATGAGTATATTAATCTAAATTGCATTTGTCTCCCACGGAATCTTGCTAAACCAGCTAGTACTGTTAGATGATATGAGTTTTTGAGAATTACATTGCAACCTGTTCTAACCGAAATCCTTCTACCATAGTTGAAAAACTTATATAAGATTGAAGAAGAGAAAATTCTAAACAATCAAATATACACCTATGGATATAAGTGGCAAACCAACCCACTTAACTAAATTTACCCATACCCGCCCAGGAATAGACGGGTATAGGTATCTTAAATTTTTGTAAATGGATAAAAATTTAAATGGGTATTACTGGGTAACCCATCAAATATAATTAACACATTTAGAATTCTCTTCCCCCACCCATTTTTTTTTTTCAAATTTTTCATTTTATCATGATATTAACTACTTTTGTTTCATTATTATTATTATTTGTTGATTTTATTTTATTATTTTATTTTCTCTTAGTTTGTTAACTTGCTCATTTTTTAGCATTACCAATTTATGATAAGTTTTAGCCTCTTTTCTTATCTTTCTAAAATAAAATTTTAAATTTATATATGAAAAAAATGTTTGGGGTTCAAAATTTTTGGATTAAGTTTTTATATTAACTTTTATAGTACTTAGTTCAAATTTTTTTTATTCTTATTATTCAATTATTAAATAATATGTAATTTTGCGACATAGAGTATAAATGAAAAAAAATTGATAATTAAGCTTATTGAACATTATAAGTAAATGTTTAAAATTAATAATGGGTACAAAGAGCGATATAAATTAATAACTTAGTTTGCAAAAATAAATTTAAATGAGTTTACAAAAAATTAAAATAAATGGGTTATAAATGGGTAATTGAGTTACCCAATTCATTTTTTGACTTACCCATTTATACCCATCTAATCAAATGGGTATAAATGGGTTGACTCACTTATACCTATTACCCATTTTATCCAATCCAAACCCGCCCAAGTCACCCATTTTGACACCTCTACCTATGGATATATTCCAATGGTACTAAATTCTGAAAATACATAAGAAGACCAACAAAAAAAAAATCCACCCGTTGGTGTGTGACTTGTATACGCATTTTTTTTCATGCCGGTAGACATTTAGATAGTTTATCTTTTTTTTTTTTGGTCAAGTGCTCTCTATTCTAGTATGTTTAGTCAAAATATGTTTTTTATTCCCCCAAGTCGGATTAGGGGCAGGAGCGGTCATCAGACCGACCGCTCCTGAACGGTCTCCTCACAAGACCCAAATGTGAGGCGAGAAATATTCCACGTCAGGAAGCCTTCAACAGGCCCCAAAAACGACGGCGTTTCAAAAAAAAAATGTTTAGCCAAAACGGGAACATGACGGACCAAACGGAAGAGTTTGAATTTTGAAAATCAAGTTCAAAATTTGAATCAGCCGCATAAAACAAAACTGAGAGAAAAGAGGAGGTATCCTGCTGAAAGTAGCAATTGACAGAAAAGTGGGTGGAGAGAGCTGGGGTATGGTGTTGAGTGAATAAGGAAGAAAGCAAACAAAAAAGTGGAGAGCCACACAAAACAAAACTGAGGGAAGAGAGGAGACGTCCTGCTGCAGGTAGCAATTGACAGAAAATTGGGTGGAGAGAATTGGGGTATGGTGTTGAGTGCATAAGGAAGAAAGCAAACAGTGCAGTGAGAGTGTTGTATGCATTTTGAAGCTGGGTATGAGAGTGTTGTATCCATTTTGAATGCGTGCAAGGCAGGCGGCAAGGTAGAAGCAAACAGAGGAAATTAATCATCTCACGAAGCCAGATTTTGTCGTGCAACTTAATAACCGAAGCAACTGCGCTCTCCGAGTTCGGTGAAACATAAAGCGTATGGTGAAGACCAAGGTAATGTTACTGAATACAATGTGTTAAATGAGTAATATGTAGTTGGTCTATGCTCATCATGCAATCTTAGTTTGCTCCTCTCCTGACCATGCAGTGTGTATAAAATGAAGGCGTAGAGTTCATTGAGGTGAAGCAGATGAAAAGACATATATGTGAATAATAAAAGGGTGTACCTGGTGTTGTAAGTTAATTACATAATGTAAGAAATATATTACAATGAGTAGAAAATGCTTGTTTGGCCCTCAAAATGTAGAAATAGTAGAAAATGCGCAATTGGCTTAGGCGCTTGTCATTAACGAATGATATAAGATCTAGTGAGCTAAAGAACCTAGAACCTAAATATAATTAAGCAGAGTGATATACATACACGTTAATAGAACTTACATCGTCTCTGTGACCAATACATTACAGTCCATATAACTTAGTGTACATGGAGTTCTATTAGTACATAAATAATGTCGTTATCTTAGAATAAAAGTGATTCATTAATCGTATTGATAAGCGTAATAATAGGATTTGGTATACAAGTAATGTGTTATTCATAACACATTATAAATGGTAATATACATTTATCTTGTCGTTTATGTACATACAATTCATGAAGTGTTACAAATTATGGTGTTTGATGCATAATTGGTAGGAGCAGAAATAATGAATTGCAGCAAATTGACAGAAGATAGGATCCCTGAATTAGGAATGGAGTTTAACAGTGAAGAGGATGCGTACAAGTTTTACAACAAATATGCCTTTAAAATGGGTTTTAATATACACAAAGACTATCTGAATAAAGACAAAGATGGCGTGACCACGTCTAGGAGATATAGTTGCTGCAAGGAAGGTGTGAAGCGCAAGTATGAAGGTAATATGATGCCAAAGAGGATACGAGCGCCGACGAAGATGATCTGAATGTGGAGGAACGTGATAAGATTCAATTTGTAAATGAAATAGGAGAGGCAATAATCGCAAGAGGATTTAAAAAACGTACCAGTGGGAAGAGAAGTAAGGTGATGCGAAGTTAGGTCGATAAATTTGACAGATTAAAAAGAAAATCTAGATTGTCAAGAACTACACAGACTACGGTAAGGATCCAATAACTATGATGGTAAACATTTATGCTACAACAATGTTATCGTAATTCCCTATCTACAATCCATAAGTACCATTCACTATAAAATAACATTATTGTCGTGTCAATAATACAAGTCTTAGAATCGGAGCCGACATCAGTTTCATTTGATGAACACATGTTTATGGGATGCCGTTCATCAACTGACTCAGTTTCGGTTAGTATAAAATAAGCATGGTTTTAACTTTTATTTGGATATTTCTTACAGCACAATTAGTTATGATGATGTTACATTGTGTGATGATTTTGTTACGGCTGACATCCCTCCTGATATACACTTTTTGTCTGTTTTATATAATTATTTGGCCCATACAAAACTCGTAGATGCATTCAATGAGTTAGTCAGTGAATGGCCCTCCAAACAGTATTGCTCCCGAAATCGAGGAAAGTCCAACGGTGTGTATACATTTAGTAAATAAAATAAGGTCCTTTTTTCGTATTGTAGAGCTTTTTTTTCTTTAATTGTAATGGTGGGCACCCGAACGCTGTCGAAACATGCATATTTTGTAGTTAACATATAATGTTTTAATGATATATTATTTTGTATTATCTGAAAGTCCACCGATTGGCTAATCAGGGGCCTCATAGAAGTGTCCCTACAGAATGGATGCACCCCAAATTTTTTATATTTTTCAAACATAACTCCGTCAGAAATATTTTAATTGTTTGAAATATCATTTTTTTATAGTGTCTAGTCCAATTTAGCTTTGAAACTGAGCAATATAGGCATTGCTAATGAGTTGTTGACAATTGAATAATTATATTGTACAACGTAGGCGGAGCGTGCAACAATTTCAACATACTGTAATAAGGATGCATATCATGTATTTTCACCATCACTCCAGGTGACAAGCTTTTATCATAACCCCATATATATATGGTGTCTTGTTAATTGGATACTTCGACAGCGTATATCATTAACCGTATGTATCATTAACTGTATTGACTGATTTGTCATCGTTACGTATTTCAGGAAAGAAATAACACCTTGGGATTGCGACTAACTATTGACATCAACTCCCCTCAGTTGCAGGTTGATGAATGATGTGTACCTACAATTTTTATGAATACAAAACAATTGGCTATTCCAAACAATTGAGTTTGTTGCTCTCCGTCCCCAAGTTCACTTCATTTACTGATGTTCGTACTTGTCCAGAAAAGATATTGCTCAATTTCGATCGGTTCCGTATTGTAAGCTTGTTTTAATGTACAATCTCTCAATGAATTATGCTTGTTGATTGTAATTCTAAAATTACTTCAAACATTAGGTGTCTAGCACCAGATTTGCGGTGTCTAGCACCAGATTTTTCAAACATGAAGGTGTCTAGCACCAGATTTGTGGTGTTCGTGGACGAACATTTACTAAATGCAGCCATGTCATCCCGACCAGGGAATGCCGCATATGTACGTTATAAGAAGTTAATAAACTGTTACAACTTATTGATGTGCTTGTACAGGCACCTTGTCATGTTTGTCTATGTTAAAACTTAGACATATGGCTTATAATTGTGTTAATGATGAGTATTACAGATAGTATTACAGTCACTTCAATAGGTATTACTACTTTAGTACGGAAATGAAGTTACAATTGGCGTCTCGGATTGGTTCCACACGACTACATGCCAAGTAATAGTTTCGCAAAAGAACATGATATTTCGTTAGGACAACTAATTTGAAAGTGGGGTAACTAATATTTAAAATGCAACAAATAGTCATAACGAGATGTACAGATTGAGTTACAACGAGTTAGGCGTATGTTACAATTCATTACAACTAATGAATTGGCAATCGGCAGCTTTTCGTCTTCTCTAGTTAAAACTAGTGACTAATGATATTTCCCAATGTTACAACTAGTGATACTACAGTTAGTTAACGTCCGATGAACCTTTTCTCTTCTCTTGTTTGTGCAATTGCTCTTGGCACCAACAATAATTCCTCCCCTCGACACATTAAATTTTTTAGACACTTTATTAAGTGTCTAATGAAAATATAGAGATGATCGTTTCGAACCCTACAACATTGCATGTAGCGAGGCCTTCTCGAACATCTCATTAAAATAGCGAGATCTTCCCGAACATCAAGCAAACCTGGATGCATTTAATTGGCTCCCAAGACTTGGTTTAAAACTGAACACTGTATTGATGAGACTGTAATCCCTGTTGTAGGGAGGTTGAAGATAACAAAAAATGAATCGAGTACACAGATCCATTGCCACTTTAATATGAAGAGAAATTGAAAGTGTGAAATTGAATAATAATACGGGCAAAAATGAAAGGGGGACGAACAAACTGGAGTCTTGTCTGTGTAAGGGATATACACCTGCAATGGGATCCTTTTATAGTCCGCAATACCCTCTAATATGGTAAAATATCATACCCCAACATACATGAGACCAACTAGTACATCACAGGAATGGAATCTGTTTACTCACATGCAGCGCATGCACCATACAATCTTGTTAAGCTCAATAAACATAATATTTGGATGTAGCAAGGTGATTATGTTACAAGGCTCCGATGTTACAATCTCGAATGCAGTTACATTTTTATCATACAGGCTTACTGTCACATGTGCTGGTAGAATGTACTCGACTGACTGCAGAACGGTGCTCTTCTTTGTTGCACGTGTAGACTTGTGCTTTATCTCAATGTCAAGGCCTCCTAAAAAGCGAAGAACATGTATTTCATATGATTTCATATCTATTGTTGTGTAACAAATTGTAAACCAATTTGTAACAGTTTTTAAACACACTGTAATTAACAGTCTTCAAACACCACTGTATTAATTTTCGAACACACTTTAACATTCTATTAACTATTTAACAGTTTTCAAATGCACTGTAACTTACCAATAATTATTTTGTAACACTCTTCAAACACACTGTAACTAACAGTAACAATAACAGTTCTGCATTAATTTTTAAACATTGTAACACTACAATAACTATTTTGTAACACTCTTCAAACACACTGTTGCTTCCTTGCTCAGTTGTTGTCATGGTGGCCCCTTGTTGCAATCTCTAACTGATGTTATCAGGCACAACTGATGAGGTATAAATTGGATTCTTCATGTCCATTACATCTTCATTCAGCTCTGGATGTTCTTTGGTTTCAATATTTGTCCTCGTAATTGCATCGTTTTCTTCATATTGCGCTGCATTATGGTCATCTTCTTCAGACCCTTTCGCATCAATTTCATCAGCATCATCATCTTCATCGTTGCCCCCTTTTTCAGCAGATTGAAATTCAAGCTCTTCTTCGGTATCAGGACTCATGTGCATTGTATAGTCCTCCTGTATAGACTTTTTTCCTTTGTCCAATGTTTCAGGCCCAGAAGTGGAAGCTTTTGCTCTCGGATGAGAACACAACATTTCTGCAATCTTTAATATCATTCATTGGTTATAACAACAATATTATACAGCTCGTTTAGCTCAGCCTGCAGTTACATCACGACATACCAATCCATAAATGAGCCACTTGCTCTCAAGAATGGAAAACAATACATGTATATACAGTAAAACTACATTTTAATGACAGTTCTTAATTTAACGTTTGTACTACTGGCATAGGTTCTATAACGGTAAGTTCTATGGCAATAAATAAAATGGTCACAGCGAAGATTGAATTTTCATTGGCAACTATCAAACATGATGTCCAACCACAATAATTACTGTATTAGTAATCTTCTTTTCACAATTTGTTTGCCACCGTGCAAAGTTTCTTGTTAATTATGTCTAATTTAGTCATATCATAATCTATTATCCTACCTGTCAAGATCGATGCAATCAATTTCTCATTTATTTATCACGGTATTCAACAATACGAATGAAGTAACAAATTTGTAGAGCAATTTCAATGTATGTTCAGCCAATTTTACACAACACTTTTAATACTGTCATTACTGAATCACTGTGTGTAACAATTATCCAACATGATGTGCATCCACAATAACTAACAAGATTCATAACCGTTTTCCCACACTGAGTATGTCAAACTTCACAATTTGTTATTTCTTCTGTCACACATTGTCAAATTATAACCTACTCTCCTACTTATTTAGTTCCATGCAATAAACTTGTCTATCTAAGCACTGTGCAAGTATACAATTCCAGTGGAGTGACAATCACATTCTTGCAATTTCATCATTTGTTGGGACAATTTTACACACCATTCTAAAGGTGTCACTAGTAACTCATTGCATAAATGATTTGTCCAATACGATGTGCAAACACAATATTTATCAAGACTTATAAACTTGTTTCCACATTGAGTATATCAAACTGTGCAATTTGGCATACTTTCTACCTGCTACTGTCAAATTATAATATTCTCTCCTACTTAGCGCATTATAATCTTCTCTCCTACGGCGCCCTTAAATGAAATGTCTTGTAACCATTTCACTTCACTTTTTATGTCTCCATCAACAGTATGTACCATCTTAGAAGCCCATATCATGTTTAATCTCCACTCAACCACTGTTATGTAACAAAACCTACACCAATCTCATGCATAATAACCATAACAATCACCAACCCATGCACGCAATTTTTCAAGCACTTGGTATGCAAAATTTTCAGTACATTTCTTTCCCCGTGTTGGTAATTATAATATCTATTATGTGCAGCCGAAGGTTCCAGTGTATTATCCATTTTTCACCGTATTAAACAATTACTTCAACCAAAACTGCAGCAAGTATAATTAGCCCATTTGTTCACAATAATGTATACAGCAAAAGATAACTACAAGTCAAATAGATCCACAATTTATCTGATACCATTGATGTTTCTTACCTGTGTTTCTTCTGCTTTATCTCTTCTCCGGATCTCCCAACCTTGTACTCCACAATTCCGGTTCACCTTCTCAAGCTTTTTGATATTTGAGTACCAATCCCAAACTCTATCCTTCTGCCACTACTTATTGCTTCTTCTTGCCGTGATTTTCCTTCGCAGCCACTCTATTTCTACTACTTCTTGCTATCCCTTGTATACTACCTGGCAATTTCCAATTCTACAATGTTATTTTGCCTTTGCTTTTCTTTCTTACTCTGTTTTGTAGAATTTTGCATTAATGAATATGGGCAATTATTTTGGAGGGAGCGCGACTTAGCTTTTCATTTGGAGGATTCATTTGGGCGGTAACGGACCAACACTTCATGAAACGGTCCGTCAACTCTTTTTCTTTTTGTTTTTCCCGTTTCTCCTCAACACGGCGTCGTTCTAGCCCTACTGAAGCCTTCCTGGCGTGGCTTATTATGATCCATTTGTTGGGCCTTGTGAGGAAACCGTTCAGGAGCGGTCGGCCTGATGACCGCTCCTGCCCCGTATCCCCCCCAGTCCTAAGAGGATCAATAGTTGTCCCCAAATTATCCCTTTAATTACTCAAATTTAAAATCTATCAGCTACAAATGAAATGTCTTATCAACAAAATTGGACTCAATTCTGAGTCAAAATATGTTTAACCAACAATTAATTCAGTTCTTAAGATTGTCACGCCCCATTTTTTTGAAAAAATAAAAAAACAAATCTAATGTATTTAGGTATTAGAAAAATGAATTTTTTGATTTGATAAATGAGTTCTTTATTTTATAGAATAAACAAAAGAAAAAGGGCCCAAAATGGGACTTAAAAAAATGTGACGATTTTGGCCCAAAATAAAAGTCTAAAAATGGTTTTTTAGGAAAAATAAGTGTCGTCACTTGGTATCGAGTTTAGGTGTACCAAGTCATCTAAAATTGAAATTTAAATAAAAATAGATAAAACTCTTTTTAGATGACTCCAGGTCTTTGGAAACAAAAGAAAGGGTTCGAGAGTCATGGTTGAAGAAAGGGAAGGTAAGGATAAAATCCAAAACACCCTTTCGACCTAACTAAGACTAGTTGCGAGATTTTAGTCGAAAAGTTTTCCTAATCTAACTTATAGACTTATCACATTGGGATGTTTTTACATGGATGCAAAACCTAAACCTAGGAGGATATCGGGGGGGGGGTCGAAATATCTTTTCGAAATTTAATTGATGTCAATCGCATTAATTGTGACGCCCAAGAATGATTCTTTGAAAAGATAGAAACCCATAAAACAAATAACCAAAACCCAATCAAAAATAAACAAACCCACCATCAAAACCCAATTAAATTAAACCTGATCCAATTCTCATCTAAATTTTTTTATTAAAACCTAACAAGATAATAAAATAACTAAAAATTATTAGAACCTAATTATACCATAAAATCCAGAATTAATCTACCCAACAACTCACTGAAAATATAAAAGGAGGATTAAAAAGGGCAAAATTGGTTCAAATATTCAGATTTTGGGCCATAGTGAAATTAGTTAGAAATTCGGGGGGCAAAAATGTAAATTGCTTAAGATTTTTCATGCAAGCTTCGCATGCTTCCTTTCTTTTGCAACTTTTCTGGGTCTTCATGTCAAAACAGAGGGAACCAAAATCCAAACAAGCCTCAAACTTTCAAACCAAGACAATGATATCACATAATCCTAACATCAACATCCGACCTTATTACATAAATATCATATCTTTAATCAAAATCAAAGCAAGCCTGAGCTAAATGATGCACAACAGGAAGAACAATATCAAAGGCAAGCAACAGTACAGGAAAGCCTTGATGGATTGGGTCAAGATTTAAGCTTATATGGAGATGAAGCAAGCAAAAAGAAGCTACCTTTTGATGAGTGGATGCAATAAACTTCGAAGGATTAGCTGTCCATGATGACATTAGGAAAGATTAGCTGTCCATGTAGTTGCTCAAACGTGTCGAACAACGAAAATGGGAGCCAAAAATAAATTTGAACAGGAAATTAATTTAAGTTTTGCAAGTTTAAAATTAATTAGTGCTTGATTTGGAGGATATAAATATCCCGTATTTACCTGAAGAAATTGGTGAAGTTAATCTTCTAAGGTATCTTGGTTTAAGACGGACAGAAATCATAAGGCTTCCAATTGCTTTAGGTTGCTTGCAAACTCTTGACATTCAGTAGTGGAGGTACCAAATGTGTTATGGAAGCTTAAAAAGTTTGCAGTAAGTTTTATGTCCATGACACTAGTCGAGGTGTACCACTAAAGTTTGAAACATTGAAGAGTCTCTGAACTCTCTATGCAATGTGCATCTTGATAGATTGATAGCAAATTAATGTTGCTAAATTTTCTGGATAGATGGAAGGTCAAGAAGTAATGAACTTTTTGATTCAATTGAAAGTTTGATGTATCTGTGGAGTTTGTTATGCCATGAAAGACGGGAAAATCCATCTTTGATTGGACTTTCAAATCTGAGTAATGTTACAAAGCTTAAGTTATCAGTGCGGTTACATGAGCTACCTAGCCTAATAGTTTTCCCCCTAAACTCTCTCATTCGTGGTTTTGTGGTACAAGACTTGCAGAAAGTCCCTTGCCAATACTGGAGAAGATGGAACATCTTTCAATTCTCATATTGGATAATGCTTATGTAGAAGAAGAATTAGTAATTTCTGGAAACAGATTTAAGAATTTGAAGTTTCTTGAGCTCACTGACCTGCTTAATCTGGTACAGATAGATGTTGGGAGTGGCGCAATGCCAGAACTCAGGTGCTTACGCATCAGCTACTGCTGCGTTTTAGAAATGCAAAATCTCAATACTTAGCACAGTAAGTAGTCAAAATTAGGACAAAATAACACTGCAAAATGTGCCAAAATAACAATATTATAAATTTATTTTTCTTAATGTGTAAAACATAGAAGAATTGAAGGGACAAGTATGAAAATGAAAACAAATAGACAGTTCAACTGAAAAAATCACAAAAAATAATAATAAGATAATAGGATAACATGCACAATGATAAATCAAAAAAGCGAGGATAACAAAACCATTTAAAAAAAAAAACAATTCTCCACTGCACTTGCTAAGCTAAGGGGAAAAAAACGAGGTAAACAGGTAAAAGGCCCAACTTGCTCGTGGTGGACCAAATAAAAAAATCCTTGAAGTAGTATTGCAAACCCATTATGGGCCGAAGGATGCATAAGCCGACAGCCTGATTTTTTTGGGTTCAATGAAAATAGAGGTTTTTCATGTAAAAGGGTTTTTTAGCTCTGAGAAAAGGGCTCGAGCAACTGGTTTTCTAGTTGAATTGCGTGGGTTGGATTTGGTTTCAAAACATTCAATTCAAGAGACAGGTATGTCAACTTTTTAGTGTACAATTATTTGTTAAATGAATAGGATTTAAAACTCGAAACCCAAAATATATATAAAGTTCTGTGGTTAAAGTATAACAACTTATTAATTGGGGTATTGTTTAAATAATTTTAAGCAATAGGTGATCAAAATGCAAATCATTCAATATGTTTTTTGTTCTCTAAGAGATTGCCCCCTTATAACTTGATTTACGCTTTGGTTCCAAAATTTCAAAGTGGAATTCTTTAATCACTTAAGAAAAATTCATCTCACTTTAGTCTCTAAAGTGTAAAGTCTATCCCAATTAAGTATAAAATCTATTACACTTTAACGATCAAAATATAGAACAAGTAAAGAAGAGTTTATGCTTAAGGTTAGGGACTAAAATAGGACAAGTTGTACTTAAAGTGGAATAGATTTTATACTTTAGGTACTAAAATGTTTAGGAATCAAAACGAGAATTTAGGTATATTTTAGTTTATACTTTAGTTTAGGCCTAGCACTTTCTTCGATATATTAGTATTGAAGATTTAGTCATGGACATGCACAAGAATTTGAATGGATTTCAAAGTATTAATGCCAAGAAAACTTTGGAATTTGACCAAATCCGAGCTAAGAGTTAGCTTTGCGCAACCTTGGATAATTTGATAATAAATTGGCGTAGAGAAATCAAAATTGAGTGTGATTAACAATATATGCTTCCTATCAATACTTGAAAATCGAAGTTGACTGAAGATCCAACTCACTCTGTACAGCAGTATTGGGAATATCCTGAATGCTGACTTTTTGAGCCAATATGGGCGTACTTATGGTTCGAAATAACAACATTGTGTTCTACAGATTATTATTGTTATTATTATTTTCAGTCTAATTTCGAGCGGCACCATTTTTATAGTTTTTTGACATGTATAACTTTAGTTTATTCAGGCGCTGCTAATGCTGGACCTTTCTACCAACAATTCGTCCCATTTTTTCAGCTGGGACGGTGAGCACTGACAATGTCTCCTGCTCTGGAGCATTTCCCTCACTGAAGAAGTCTGGTAGAGGAAAAAATAAATATTTTTATTTTGTAAAGCTCAAGTAGACTCGAGTTCAAACGCAATTCGACTTGAATTTGAGGTCGGATTCAATCTAGAACTTTACATTAAGAGTTCATCGAGCTCGAACTTAGTAAAATTGAATGGGTTAATTCCACTTTATCCCCCTAAACTTTGGACGATTACCCACTTCAGTCCCTAAACTTCAAAATGGGACACTTAAGTCCCTAAAACTTATAAATTGGGACACTTAAGTCCCTAAACTTATAAAATAGGACACTTAAATCCCTAAACTTATAAATTAGTACCACTCTATGATTTTATGAAATCTAAATTGGAATCAAGATTCTATAAGAAGCAAGCCATGAAGAAGGAAAACTCCTATTGAATAGAGAACTTCGAACACTTACTGTCTGACCAATTTCTGACATCAAGCAAGCAATACCAGCAATCACTTTCTCGTCTCCCGTATTAAGAGTTGGAAGAAAAAGTTAGAAAACGCCATCTACAGTGCAAATACCAAAATCACTCATTTTCGTGAATGATATCTAAATCAAGATGTTTTCATTCCCATCATCTTATTAGTTTAGTATCAGTGATTCCAACTTGCATTAGTTTTTTAATTTAGTTTTTCAAGTAATTTTGGAGAATGGACGTATTTTGGTCATGAATTTACATTTTTATATATAATTATTAGGTGTATATTTGATTGCAAGTCTAATATTTTTGGAACATTTTGTATGATTTGTCGAATATAACCGAGAACTTAATTTCAATATTTCTGAAACTTATAAAAATATAAAATAATTATGACATTATGCTGATGCCAGCAAATTTTTGAGAACGGTCCGACCGATCTGACTAGTTGAGCTTTACAAAATAAAAATATTTATTTTTTAAAAAAATTTTAAGGTATGATGAAAAGGTTACAATCCAGGTATGATGAAATTTTTTTCAGATACATGACACCAGAGATGATGAAATATCAGCCAAATCCAGGTACCTTGCTGTTCATAGTCTCCCTCGGGATAAAAATTATTTTGGGTCTTCAAGCCCTCCTCTCCGGTCTCTGCTTTTTTTCAATGTCCGCTATTACAGGGAAAACATTAGTCTTATCTTCAAAAGTTTCAGAAAGCTGAGGATACTAGACCTTGAGAATGTTGAGATGTACTCTAATTTGCCAAAAGGAATTGGTGAAGTCAGGCTTCTAAGATACCTCAATTTAAGAGGCACATACATTAGAAGCAATGATGGAGCCAAGGGGGGCAGAGGGGGGCCATGGCCCCCCCTAACTTTTGAAAATTTTAATTCATAATATGTAAATATGTGTGTAAAATAAAATTAGCCCCCCCTAAATTTTTACAATTTTAGTTTATATTATGAGAGTTGATATATATATATATATATATATGAATTAGTCATCTTTGAATTAATTTTTTTCTTCAAAAAAGTTATTTATTTTTTATTGTACTAATTATTTAACTTTCAAAAATTAAACATATAATTTGATGTTCCACAGTAAATTGACCCAATGTGATGTATTAGAATAAAAAGACCCAATTCATAATTGTTAATGGGCTAAAACAAAAATAATTATCCGAATTGCTTGTTTTGAGCATTGCTTTAGATCCTAGAAGTGGATTTATGCTGTTAAAAATTGATGATATTTGTAAACTTGCAGAGAAGTTCTATTCGAATGATTTTATGGAACAAGAACTAGTACGTCTAAGAATAGAACTTCAACATTTTGAACTCGACATTCCAAATCATCCTGAATTGCAAGAATTATCTAGTATTCATGAGTTATGTCAAGACTTGGTGAAGACAAGAAAATCAGTGATATATCCTCTTATTATGATATTGATTAGACTTGTTCTTACTCTTCCTGTATCAACAGCAACTACAGAGCGGACATTTTCAATTATGAAAATAATCAAGACAAAGTTCCGAAACAAGATGGAAGATAATTTCTTGAATGATTGTCTAACTGTATATATAGAAAAGGAAGTTGCTGAAAAATTTAGCAGTGATTCAATCATAGATGAATTTAGTTCTATGAAAGAGCGTAAAGCTCAATTTACTTCTAAGAAAAGATGTTGAAATTACAAAATATGTTAACATAACCTTTATTCTTTTTCAATTGAAAATAGTTACATTTATATTACATGGTTATATATATATTGCATAGGTGACATATTGGAGAGCATCTTCTCATAATGTGCAAATTGGATGGTTTGTGATGTTCTAAGATATTTAATCAAATGTTATCTTTTTTTTTTTAATTTTTGTTATGACTATACCGCATATTTATGAATAGACATACCTTTATAATTAAATTTAATATTTGATATTTTTAGATGTCATATATTTAAATAGAAGAAAATTATTTTGAACATAATATATTAAGATAATTTTATTAGGAAAAAATTTTGGCCCCCCTCCCAAAAAAATCCTGGCTCCGTCACTGATTAGAAGGCTCCCTCATTCCGTCGCTTGCTTGCGATACCTACAAACTCTTGACATGCGGGCAAGGCATGCAGGTTGGAAAGTGAAAGTTTCAAATTTCATTTGGAAGCTTGAAAGTTTACGGCATCTATATGCGTATGATATGGAATGTGATGTGCCTCTTAAGATTGAAGGATTGAGGAATCTGCAGACTCTGTCAGGCATTCGCTTTGATGACATTATGCACAATAACATGATAACTCTGACAAGTCTTCAGAAACTGGGGATTAGAGTAGATAAAAGGTCAGACATGAACAAACTCTGCATGCATTTATCTGAGGTTGGAAGCCTAAAGACGTTACATCTTTGTTGTCCTGCAGGAGGCGGGTGGCCACAATCTCTAGCTCGACTTTCTAAGCTCCATCGTGTAACAGAGCTTAAGCTATCGGGGCCATGGTTGGACAAGCTGCCTCCTGATTTCCCTCCAAATCTCTCTCGTTTGTCTTTGGAATTCACAGATCTTCTGGATGACCCAATGCCAGTACTAGAGAAGTTGAGACAGCTGTCGTTCCTCCAAATAAACATGTAGAGGCGGGACCACGGCATATGGTCATTTCTAGGCATGGGTTTCACCAATTGAAATTCCTTGAGCTCAGTACCCTGTATGATTTGGAGGAGATAAAGGTGGAGAAAGGTGCATTGCCACAGCTCCAGTGCCTGAGAATCAGGAGCTGCCGCAGATTAAAAAAGTTGCCGGAAGAGCTGAAGCACATATCTACTCTTGATACGCTTGAGCTTGTGGACATGCCAGAAGATTTCATCAGTGGGCTTGATGCGGACCTGGTATCCACTGTCCCTAACCTCAGAATATTTGACTCGCCGAAGGAAAGAATGCAATAATGATTTCAAGTTTTTGTAAAGCGGACCTGGTATTTGTAATTCATACTGAGAATGCAAGCTATGTCGTGGAGTGATTAATGAAATTATTTCAAGTTTTTTATCAAAATACATAAATAAAAAGAATAAAATGTTTCCGTATTTGTTTTCCCCAATTCACAAGCTTTTTAAGTCCTTTGTTTTTTTTTTTTTATTATTTGAAATCTCACACTTCAATGCTTGCTTGTAAATGGATACCTCACTAAACTTGATTTGAAAAAAAAAAAATTATTTACTTGCACCACAAATACAATTTCTATTACATCTTTTTATTTTCTTAATTACCTTTTAATCTTACATATATCACATCATAAAAAGTACTATAATATTATTTCAAATAATCTCCTATACAAATCTGTGTACTTTTACCTTTATACTCTCATTTATTTATTCTCTCCACTGAGCGGCCCCTACTTCACCTTATATTGTACCATTGTCTAAATTTCAGTGCAGTGATTAATAAAATTAGTTCCAGTTTTTATCAAAATATGTAAGTAAAAGGAATCTTCCTGATTCAACATCCTTAGTTTGTCATTGTTTTAATCTTTATTTCGCCATATAATTCAGACCAACTGACAAGCTTTTTTAAGTGCTCCATTTTTTTTTAAAGTCTTATAGGATTTGTGTCTCTATCAATTTACATTCTTGATAGTAAACTCTTGGGATTTGGAAACTTTTAAACTCTTGATTGATCATAATTTTTCCCATTCTGTCCAAACAGAAAAGGGGAATAAGGAAACAAAAGCCACTGTTCAGGTACTAAAAGAGAAGAAAAGAACGAATTTAACAAATAAATCAATGAATTCATCCCATATAAAAAGTGTTGGTCCATCTGAAATTGAGGATTGATTGCTTCCTATATCTACTCACTACACACAAGAAGTAAAAGAAAGAAAACAAATTTAAACATGCGAAAAGCAAATAACAAGCTGTTCAACGAAAGTTATTTGGGATAATAAATGTTCAAGGGGAAAAAAACTACTGAAGGGAAAATTTCTGAAAATTTCAACAAGTGCAGTTTATTTATGATGAAAGGCATTTATAATAATTCTTACGCACAAATTTTTTTTCTTCAATTAGTTCCAGTCTAAACTTGAACGAAGTTATTTGGGATAATAAATGTTCAAGGGGAAAAAATTAGTGATGGGAAAATTTCTGGATACGGGCACAAGTGCAGTCTATTTATTACGAAAGGCATTTATAATAATTCTTATACACCAATTCTTGTGTTCGTAGTAATTTTTTTACAAAAATCTATAAAAATTTCATATGTAATAGATAGTCCACTGTCTATAAGTTTGTCACTTTTAATTTTGTGTGATTACATAACATGTACTGCCTTGAAGGAAATGTATACTGGTTTGGCACTTCCTCTGAATTCTTCGTGATTACATAACATGCATTGCCTTGAAGGAAATGTATATACTTCACGAAAAGGCTAAGCATAATTTTGCTTATAAAGAAATTTTTATTTATTTTTTTGTGAATTACTGGAATGAAAAGAACATTATAAAAAGAAGGGTTAAGAACAAAAACTCCCCTTAGAATTTGGTCAAAGTTTTTTTTTTTTTTTAAGAATTTGGTCAATGTTGTTCTTACATCTAAAGTTTATTTCTTTTCACTTTACCTTCCATTTCAGTCTAACCCATCAAGTTAACTGTCAAAATAGTTGAGTTGATGAAAATGCCCTTTTACATGGTTTAGAAGGAAAGAATTTAAGAATTTTGGATGTTCAAGTTACAAGACACGATTTTTTACCATAGAATAATTTTTTTTTTATCTTTAGGATAAAATAAAGTGGCATATTAATAATTTTTTCTGTCCAAATCATCATGCATGTAATTAATTTAAGTGGAGAGACCCTGAATTTTGTGAAAAGGAAGAAAATTATTTGTTCATTGAAATGCCTAATCAAATCTTCTTTCTACCTTCAATCAGATGACTGGATAAATTATTGAAAAAATTGATCATAAGTATGCAAATATTGTTTTTAAATCAATATTTTCAACTTCAAGTCAAGATATATTAATGAAAAAAAAGATTCCAAACTTGAATATGAATGATATCTCATATATCTCATACATCTAGAGCCTCTCGTGTTACACTAACATAAGGTGTAGCCCTGAATCTCAATGCAGAGCAGGGCAATCAAGTTGAAGAAAGAAAAAATGCGCAAAAATGGAGAAAATGATAGCGCTTCTTGCCATTTTGCTCCATGTTATTTATAGCAGTATTTTTATCATATTCAATCTGGGAAGAAGGAATGTTTGCTGAAATTGAACTAATCATCAGTTATAAATAGTTTGAAGTAGATTAGTGTATATTTACTTATTCACGTAGTTATGACATTACTGTATTATAAAAGGAAACCTAGGACAAAAGTATCATTGGATTTCATCATTATCATTATCATTATCATTACTATATAAAATGTATGAATTTTAGCATTAGAGAGTGTAAGCACTTTTTTGTCTTAGTTTTTGTTATCACCAAATTACCCTTATGTCTTTTAATTAAAATTATTGCATTTCAATGTGGCACTAATTAAAAGAAATAAAACAATCCAATTGATTACATTTCAATAGTATTGGTGATTATAATTAAAAATTGCTCATTTAAAACTATTTACCTACCCTTGGACTTCATCTCCAATCATTATACGTATCAAAATTTCTTAATCAAAATATGAAAATTTTCTCATTAGTCATTAGTTGAGATTGTATATAAAAAAAAAATCAATGTAAAAAAGTAGATACTCTCTAAAAAAAAATGAGAGGGAAATATACAAGAAGAAGAAAGCCCTTATTCATCTATATATCTTTATACAAATATCACAAGCAAATTTCACAATTATGCACGTTTTACCAATGAGATAATATCAGAAACCTCCCTTGAGGTTTCTCCTAATAACACTTGGAACCTCTGAGATTTTAGAAATATTACTTACCTCTCTTACTTTTGTTATTTCTGTAACAAAATTTAAAAAACCCTAAACTGAGGGTTCATTACTTCCTATAAACTACTCAAAACACAAAGATGTAAAACAAAAGAAAACAAACTCAAATGTGGGAAATGGAAATAACAAACTGTCCATCTACGTTGTTTGGAAATAAATATTGAAGAGGAAAAAGATTGTTGGCTATCTATTATGAAAGGTACTTGTACTTAAATTTTGTGTTTCTTAAAGATGGTACTTTACTTTCTAGCTACTAACACAGCACTCACAATTGACAGAATTGTCTGTCTAAAATTACATCATACCTTTTCCATTCAATGAAGATTAACCCACAGCTAAAGTTTAGGGATACATCCAATAAGAAATCTTTTCCTCTTAGTTTTACTCCAAAAAGAAAAACAAGTGATAGCATATTTGTGTAATACTAAATCACTGTCATAATATTTGTGTAAAAGCAATTGAGCATTTTATGCAGTGGCCATAACATACAAAATTAATTGCTCATACAGAATTATATAAAGAAATAAATCTCAAATGGCGCCTACATATTTTTGAGCTGTGTTTCTTCTACAAAACTTTTAAATTAAGAAGCAGTTTTAACACCTATTTTTAAACCCGTGAAAATGGAACTTTTAAAGTAAATTATGTACTTCAAACTTACAATCTTGAATTGTGAATCATTGATTGATTGATCAAACATAATATTTTGTTGGATACTTACATCTTTCCTTTTTCTTGACAAGTCTTTGAATTTTCTAAAAACTAGTTCAAGTAAAGCTAAAACTTCTTTCAGAAAAGTCTAAAAAAATGAAGCTAAAACTTTTAATTTATACAGATAAATAAAGGTAAAGAGTTAACTAGGAAAGGGAAAAAAAAAAGAAAAGAGTCTACAGCAAAAAACAAAATTGAGTATTAAGAAAAAACAAAATTGAAAGTGATAATTTGAGTATTTCTTTAAAAAATAAAATGTTTATTAGCAAAAATTCTGAAGTGATACAGTAGTGATTGCAGATCGCAGTTTAGGTGTAAAACTCTACATTTGAAATTTGTTTAGCGCAAATCATTTATTGGACATATCCTTCAAAGATGGAGTGCCCATATGCAGTCCGATTTCTGCATTCGTTGTAAAAATTAAAAGTGTAGTGTTTTTGTGTTATGTTAGCATCTACATTGGATATTCTCATTTTGTCTTCAATATTTATATTCTAGATTTGTATGTCTACATCATAGTTATAAAATTTGATGAATGAGCAACCTAATCAAGTTGGGTCAACAGTTAGATCGAATAGAGAATACACCCATGGATCCGTCAATGACTCAATGAATCAATCAATAAAGTTAAAAATTATTGGTTGAACCACTAATTTAAAAAATCAAAATATATTATTATATCATATAATATAGTTATTAATCAGACCGGTCAATCTACAATTGGACAAACAACCAGTTGAAATAATCACCTCTTTGAGTTGAGGTTCGAGTTGAGTTTTATAATTATGGTCTACATTATCTCAAATGTTATTCTCCCAATACTTTTATAATTATGGACTACCTAGGTTGACTAGAACTGTAGACGAATATTCTTTAAACTTTTGTTCCTTCCTAAAATATATCCCTTGTAGATCCACATTCTTTTTTACAAGCTCCCTCAACCGTGCCAAAATTTTAAATATTAATGTTCGAAATTGGCTCAATTTTTTATTGTCGAGTGAGATTTACAAAACAGTGTTCTAAAATTTTCTTCTTTTACAAAATCATTTAGGATTGAAACAAATCCAGACTCATCTTTCTAAATACATATCTTTGATTCGTAATTACTACAATTTGTATAAAGTATGATTTTAAGATACTGCCTCTTCCAAAAATTTAAGACACGGGAACACTACTGTTTCCAATACCTAATATACGTTCCACAACGCCAAACCAAGGTTCCTACCGTTATCGCAGCAATTGCACCGTGCAATTGTTGATCGGTATGAATTTAACTTTCAATTGGATAAATAAGATCAATAGTAGACCACAACTTTAAATAAGTAACACAATTTGTTTTGATTTTACATATTATTATCTTATTACGGATATAATCAAAATAAGTTATTTGACTCGAACTCATGAGCAGTTTGATCAAAAATAAATTTTGATTAACTATAAAGCTGAGCTTGAGAACATGAACACGAGCTCTCAAGTTCGCTTACCATGGCCACTAGTCGAGCTCAAATTTCATGTTTCTTGCTCATTTGAATTCGAGTTTGAGCTTAACTAGCAAAGAAAAAAATCATGTCCAAACTTGAGTGTATGCTCACACTACAATAAGAGTCTCTACATCTATACAATACTTAAAGAGAAAATAACATTTTATGGTGTAAACAAACACTTTTTGAAATTCTTAATCTATCCTCAATTATAAGAACAAATTGGTCTCCATCCATTCTATGAACACAACTTCCCACAATCAACAAATAGTTATCTCGTTGTGAACTAATCACATTAACTCTCTTACGCCTCCACCCTCGTCTCTATCATATTTTTAAATACAATAACTTTCCCTAAAGTAGTCACTATAGAAATTTTATATAAAAACAGGCATGTCTAAATCTAATATGACATGTAACTTGATATGAAAAAAATAATCATATATTTTCTTGCGATGAGAACACACCTTAGCGTGTGTTGTGTGCCAAAAGCACTAGTTATATCAATATGCAATTTGGCTCAAGTATTCTGGCACGAGAAACCAATCCTGCCTTTTCAAGTGTTTTCAGCATATGCTCCTTTCTTTGAGGCAGTCCAACTCCCACCCTTTCCACTTAGTCCCCCCTCACCAAACTGCCACCAACAACAAAGCCGCCTCCCGTCCCCTCCTTCCTCGGCGGATACCCCAACGTTCACCTCATTTTCCCCACCAACCCATATCTTCCTGTCTATTTTCCTCCCCTCATTTCCTCTTCTACTTCGATTCCACCCAAGAAACCTCCAAAAATGCGGGGCACAGCGATTTCATTCTCCCCTTCAATTTCCCTCCCCAATAAACCCAATTCAATTTCCACACACCGCCACAGATTCCTTCTATCTCCTTGCACTGAACTTCCTCTCCATTTCAACCCTCCGCTGAGAGCGCCGGCGGTTTCTTCCCGCAAGCTAATTACGCCGATTAAATGCTCTTCCTCGGTGAATCCGATAAGTTCCGGATGGATTTCTGGCCCTCCTCCGAGCCCGAATCTGATGACAGTGTTAAGGTCACTTCTCTCAGCTACAGAGATTGTTTTGCATGTGCTCTTTTGTTTTGTATAGGGAAGAAAATATGATAGTCAGTAAAAAACTGAGTGTTGATGCATTAAGCATTATTGTGGATGAGGAGCGACAGCTTCCTCAGTGTCATTGAACACTAGCTTGTAGAGTTTCGATCGAGCCGTTGCTCGTACTTGTAATTTTTTTACCTTCAAAGCAATGAGATCATCCTATCGTTTCGAAAAAAAAAAAGTTAAGGTCACTTCTGTGCCCGAGAGCGCCCCCGGGAAGCCCGAAGGAAAAGCTTTGGTTGATACTTTAGCGCTGGGAATTCTTTTTGGCTGATACTTTAGTGCTGGTTGATGCTTAAAATAAATTGGGAATTCAGTAAATTTAGATTTCACGAATTCATGAATATAAAATTATTATTATATAAATATTATATTACATATATATAAAATATATATGAAAATAAATTTAAAATCGAAATAGAAATTTCAAATTTTGATTTTGATTCCGATTTAAAAACTCCCGGTATCGAATTTGATTCGATTTTGTCTAATTCGAAATCAGACATTTCAATTTTTAAATCGAAATTTTTCGATTTTGCACACTCATAGATACTTTGTTAAAACTCTATTAACAAACTCTATATATAGGCAGGCAACAAATACTACAATATTTAAGGAAAGTAAATGACAACAGAAAACCTAATAATAATAAGTCGTGTTGGTCGTCAGACAAACGATCCTATACCAATAATGAGGACTCGGGGGGAGCATCTGACTCTATCACTTCTTAGAGATTCATGCCATTTATTCATGAAAAAAAAATAACTAAAAAGGAAAAAAAATGAAATACTAGTAAACTAAAAATAATATACTACGTTTGCTCTAATTCTGTGGATAACTTTTTTATACATTGTCAATATAATATTTTTTTACAATAGTAGGCTTAGATTATCCAACATAACATGAATTCGAATTTGAAATTTAACTCATGCACATATGGTATACATTAAAAACTGAATCTATTAGTATAAAAAAATCATCACACTAATAGTGTATAAAAAATTAATTCTAATTCTATTCCCACTTAGAACTGTAAAAAGAAATATGGACATGTGTATTGATGGTATGCAGTTAGAAGCAAAATTGGGAGTTGGATGCTCCACATCATATACCTTCGAAAAATGTAAGATAAAAATGATCATTTTTTGTTGGGGTAAAATAAAATGCAAGAAACCTGCAAAAAACTATTACGCTAGTTATACTTTACACCATAAAATATTTTAATTATCACTTTACACACTTGGTCAACTAAAAAATAACACCGAAATTAATTTCATCCAAGTAATTCATGAAATGACCAATTCATCCTTCATGGCAAAAATACCATTTTGGAGGGAAAGATTGCTACTTTAAATAGACTAATTTTCATTTTATAACAAAAATTATAATTATTAACACATAAAAATATACTGCTTTGCTTTGAATGAGAATTAAGAGTATTGGGATAAAAATGAGAGGAAAGTATGAAAATATTGAGCAACTACTGTTGCAATTTTTCAAATCTCATAATTTTCTTCAATGCATTATAGTGCCATAACTTCACATAATCAATAAAATTTCACTTGAAATCTTCACAAGAATAAAATTGGAGTAGAACCCAAAAATTTCTGTATGAATTTTGCATAATAATTGCAACAAAGATTCAATATTGAGCCAAAGTTAAAACCCACATATTATTTAACACAATATTGGACTTAGAAGTTTCAATAAAAGACCTAAAATATTTACTTTTCCTTGATAACAGTATTTTCTTACCTAGGCTAACTTGAAATATATAGTAAAATAGGGTTGCTAAGATTCTTGAATTGAATTTATTCCCTTTCTTCCTTTTTTTTCCTACTTCTTTTGTTTTAATTGTCATTCAAAGTGATCATATATTTTATTGTTATCTATTTTCAATAAGAATTTAATATAAAGTGAAAACTAATCCATTTAAAGTGACAATTTTTCCTACCGAAAGGTATTTTTGTCACTTATAAGCTTTTAATAGAGGATAAATTGGTCATTTTTATCAATTATTTGGATAAATTTAATTTTCTTATTATTTTTTAGTTGACTAAGGGTGTAAAGTGCCTATTAAGATAGTTTAAGGTGCAAAGTACAACTAGTAAATAGTTGGTGGGGGTTCTTAGCATTTAACCCCCCCATTTTTTTACTTTCCCGTAAATTTCTGCATAAGCTGCAGAACAATTGGATATGGACAATGCTTTAGTAACGATAGTTATGGTAACGAAACAGGTTGTTGTACTTTTGGCAACCACTTGATTACTTGATGGATCTATCTCCTAAATAGGATAACACTTAAAAATAGGAAAGTAAGTTTCTCATCTTAAATAGTAAGCTAACTGTAATAAATTAGTAACTTTTATACTTCAAAAGGTAAATTGGAATAAATATTAAACTTATTTTTTAAGTAAATAAATTACTACTTTATATCCCAAACTTACTTTTTAGAGAGTAAGTTTAATTCAAGTAATAGTAAGTTTTTGTACATAAATAGTAATTCTTACTGATAACATGATAAATTTGATTAATAATCAAAATTTACTGATTTATGGGACACATGTACTATTTTACTTTAAAACATATTTCAAACTAGTATTAGGAAATTTATTTGCAATAACAATAAGATATTTTATTAGTGATTAATGCTTAGTACCTTAGTTTAGTAAGTACCCGTAATATACCTGTATAATAAATGATTAGAGGTATAATTTTAAAAAAAATTTGTATTTATATATTTTAAAATACTATGAAAAATAGTTTGACTTTTCACATAATCTCATAAAATATGTAATGAAATTTTGTCGTATTATAAGTTTTTGATCATTTTCCATTTTTGAAAAGTTTGAAAGTTTGGATAACAATAATAACAAATCTTCCTAGTTATATATAGAATATCACTTGTTTATATATCACAATTTTTATAATTTAACACCTATGAATATAATAAGATTATAAATTTTTAATAAATTTACATCTAGACACAAAAAATATTAAGAGTTAAAGCCCAAACAAAAAGAGAAATAATATAACGATAAAAATAACAAAATTAGTAAAACAATTAATATAAGAAAATCAGCATGATCTGGACTTTTTTTCTTGGGAGATTGTTCATAAAAAAAGGATCCAACAATTATAAATTAAAATCATATGCATATATAATCTATTGTATAATTTAAATTAAATTTAGTTCACGTATAAAATGGTCCTAAAATAATTAGTACTCTATGATACAATATTATTTTAACAACAAAAATTGTTTTACTAAAAGTCTCAAATATCCATGACATACGTATGAGGGATATTTTACCATATTTGCATCTCATATCTAATATGTGACGACCCCACCTCCCCCTAGGACGTACCCCAGGGTTTGGCGGACCGCCTGCCCAACTCTCGCCAGAACTCGTTCACTCTATTCAAATAAAATAAGGTACAACCTCAAGAATAGGTAAAATAACAGTTCCCAAACTTGGAACGTGTACTTACATTCATTTCTATCTCAAACATTCATACAATTCCAAATATAACAAAAGTTATGAATTCCAGATACATTCAACCCTAACCGAGTACTAGCGCGAGTACAATCGCAAAAATTCAAAAAATAACTAAACTATACTAGTCTGTACCAGTCTCACGCCCTCGCTCGTATCCCCTGTAAGGAAAACAAAACTAAAGGAATGAGTTAAAAGTGTAGTGAGGTTCCCAAACACATAATCAAGCAATTGAAACAAGGACATTAGTCATTTAATAACAATCAATCGAGAAAACATTCACAATATAAAAACAACGAGAATACACTTATTAAAAGGATACATGCTCAAGTGGAGCCATTCGTTCAATCATTCATTCATTCAGCCCATCATTCTTCTTCATTCAATTATTCATTTCTTCTCTTATAACTTCAACATTTCAATTCATTCATTTCATTTCTTGCCACTAGCCAATTCACTGGCCAGTTCTCCATCAACCTTCGTGATCATACTCAAGTATACCAAAACACTGTTCCAGGGTCACCAGCTACCTGACCAAGTTCATTTCTAGCTCGAGCCGACTGGCAACGAAGAGCAAGGGCCCAATTCAGCCAAAAGACTTACATTCATGCACAAGTAGTATTTAATCATTGAAAATTCACTTTTGGCTTGGGTCGAGTGCGATAAAGTACACACTCGCCCATCAAAAATCTATTTAACAATCATTAGAAAGCATTTAACATTCAAACAATCACTCACAGATATTCACATAATCACTTATTGTACAAATATACAAGGAACACTCACCCTAAACAAGTTACGTTTTATCAAAATTCAGTTCAGGGCTGGCACCTTGGCCACTCTCGAAATCTACAGTCAAATATTGTCCACAAAGAGCCAATCATACGTAAGTGCAAGCTGCATAACTTATATTTCTATATCAAAGGAAAAAGGCATGAAAAGTATAGTAAGTCATATATGCAACTAAAAACCATGTCTTGAATACTTGTTTAAAATGTTAGAAATCAGGTTTAGAACACTTAAGAAGTACATGGTAAGTCGGACCAAGGAAACGGAAAACAAAAGGAAGGCAACGAGAAACAATGAAGATGGCAGCTTTGCCATCTTTTGGTGTTTTGATCACAATTGAAGCTACACTTATCGGATTGAGGCAAATTTTATGGCGTTCCGAAGTTAAGATATAGACCTACATTTATTATGAAGACCTCTAAAGCCAAATCATGCATTTTCAGTTCAAAAATTGAAATCTCAGAGAAAACAGAAAGCTGTCGGTTAAACAGGGCATTTGGACAGTTAGGGGTATTTTAGTCATTTCACAAGCTAGAGTGCTCTGATTGAGTTGAAATTTTTTGGATAGAAAGCTAACTCAACTTCCTATAACTGTCATGTTTTGTCCAAAAGCTGATTCAGTCTAAAACATGAAGAAATTCTCAGCTCAAATTGCTACTTCATCCAATAAAAGACAGAACAGGTATGCAATTTTAGTCAATTTTGAAAAATCATAAATATTCATAGGAATTGAGACAAAGGTTGAAATTTTCACGGATGATAGTACTCTGACTTTAGTTTCAAACGTAGTAAACAGAACTCAATTCTGACATTTCTACAACAAGATATAGCAGATTTCCTAAGGCTGCCCAAGGGTTCCTGCGGACAAAATTTTCAGCAGCACCTCCTTTGTGTTTACTATTTTTTCAGCCAATTCAAGGCTTCATTCTTACCACAAAATAGCCTCAATTAAAGCATATACATACCAAACCAATAACTCACTAAATCAAGCATGTAATCATCACCTACTCAAGCTAGAAAATGAAACCCTAAACTGAAATTCCTAATCACAAGTTGGAATTTTCTTTAGGCAAGTTAAACTAACACATAAAAGCTAGCTTTTTCACATACCAAAGCTACCAAACCATGGCCAACACTTAAACATCATATGTGGGCAGAAAATTACCATAAAATTGAAAATTTCACATCACAACTTCAAACCATGAAACTTTCTCACGAAACTACCGAAATTGAACTCCTAATCCACTAGTTTGTATATATTTGAAGTAGAGGAAAGTTTAATGCCATAGTTACCTTGTACCTTCAAGAAAGATGGAAGCTTAGTGCTTTTCCTCCAAAATCTTTTCACTCAAGTCTTTAATCTTCCCTAGTGAACAACTTTTATGGAGTATTTTGCAAAATCTATGGTTGGAACTCAAGATTCAAGCATGAAGTTGGAGTTGGAGATGAACTTTGCTCTCTTGTTTTTCCTCTCCATGAATTTCGACCAACAAGGTAAAGAAATGAAGAATATGGAGCCAAGAGAAAGATAAAGAGGAAAGAAAATTGCTTGGTCAAACTTTCCTAGGCTTCCAACAAGTGTCACCACAAGAATAGTTCTTATTTTTCTTTCTTTTCTCCCTCTTTTTTAGTCAAGAATTTCGGCTACCTTGTGGGGTATTTTGGGGCTGATTTTGCTCAATTAATAACAAGGAAATTAAGGTAATAAAATAATGTTCAAGTGGTGTATTTAACCGGTAGCAAACGGTACGCGTCGGTTCAAGCCTATTTTTCTCAACTCGTGCGTACTTGTGTTTTTACTTATGGTTCACTAGCTTATTATTAGTACTTCGAATCACACACTTTCTCTTATCCAGAACACACTTTTAACCATCAAATTTAGTACACACACCTCCACAATTAATTATACTACCAAAATACGCGAAAACACTAATTTACCCTAACTATAAAACTAAGGGCAAAACTTTTAATTCTATTATTTATTACAACTATTGAGGGAGTAAATAAGTAGTAAAGGAATTATAAAATAATTTAATCAAAATAAGAGGGAATTTTAAGAAAATATGAGCAAATTTGTGAAGTCGTCACACTCTCTCCCTCTTACACAAAAATCCAGGGTGTCACATACTCCTCTCCTTCAAAGAATTTCATTCTCGAAATTCTAACCTTAGTTCGAAAATTTCAGATATCTCTTTGTATCCCGCTCATAATAATTGAAAAACCTATTCCACACTAGATATCACGTAAGTCACATATTCTTAATCTTTTCACACGTTTCACAAATTTCAATACCTCATTAACGAGTCAATCATTAGTAATAAAGATCATCTCAAAAAAAATTTGTCAATCTATGTATTCCAATTCAAGAATAAATCATGTAATCCTTGCCTCAATATCCCAATAGTCTTTAAGTACTCTCATTATTATCTCTTAGTTGTCTTTCTCTTTAGTCAATGTAGTGATGGAACTACTAGAACTATTCACGAAATCATTAGTACACCCTTACTCCTCAAACACACTAACTTCAAGCTCCCTCCTTAAACCAAGAATTTTACATTCAAATCTCGGATAAGTTCTTAGAAGACGCAAGAAGAGCAAACAAAATAAAACAAATCAAATGAAATCCAGAATTTACGTTATCGGAGCCCAAGTCCGCAATCCTTCCAAAATTCTAAGGGTTTCCTATTCAAAGCATGGACAAATCCAGGTGCGAAAATATATCAGTGTACAATCAAGGATTGGAAAACTTGGTTAGAAAACTGCAACCTTTTCTTAGGTCTAGCATATTTAAAAATTCAATAAACTCATTACTTGCTCACAAATTTCTATTTTTAAATTCAAGTGAAATTCACATACTTATCAAAATTGGTAAGTTATAAAGTACTGAGAGCATATATATGTTATATTCAACCATCGTTTGAAAATAAAACTAGTAATCTTAATTCTTTATTTTTTTTATTCCAAAGCAGGAATTTTTCAGTAAGTAAATAGGTGGAAAAATACTTTTTATTTCTTTGAAAATTCGTTTGTTTGTTCAGTTTCTTAACTCCTATAGCTAATACCAATAGTTACACCGATTCATTCCATTCCTACAAGTACAAAACCAATTCAAATCTTATTCAATCTTTCACTACTAATCTCTCTCGCATAATGTTTTCTTTCCATATAACACTACAAAATTTCTCAGTTTTATTTCCACCAATCCCATATAAGAAACTCTCAAATACCAATTCTCTTTAACCACTAGGATACAGTAGGTTCTCTAGTCCATGTAATATTCAAGTTAATCCCACAGTCCGACATCCTAACTTTAAGTCTAGAATATACTACAAAGATCTGAAACCTAAAGCTCTGATACCAACTGTGACAACCCCACCTCCCTCTAGGACATACCCTAGGGTTTGGCGGTCCGCCTGCCCAACTTTCGTCAGAACTCGTTCACTCTCTTCAAATAAAATAAGGTACAACCTCAAGAATAAGTGAAATAACAGTTCCCAAACTTGGAACGTGTATTTACATTCATTTCTATCTCAAACATTCATATAATTCTAAATATAACAAAAGTTACGAATTCCAGATACATTCAACCCTAACCGAGCACTAGCGTGAGTACAATCGCAAAAATTTTAAAAACAACTAGACTATGTTAGCCTGTACCTGTCTCACGCCCTCGCTCGTATCCCCTATAAGGAAAATAAAACTAAAGGAATGAGCTAAAAACCCAGTGAGGTTCCCAAACACATAATCAAGCAATTGAAACAAGGACATTAGTCATTTAATAACAATCAATCGAGACAACATTCACAATATAAAAACAATGAGAATACACTTATTAAAAAGATACATGCTCACGTGGAGCCATTCGTTCAATCATTCATTCATTCAGCCCATCATTCTTCTTCATTCAATTATTCATTTCTTCTCTTATAACTTCAACATTTCAATTCATTCATTTCATTTCTCGCCACTAGGCAATTCACTGGCCAGTTCTCCACCAACCTTCGTGATCATACTCGAGTATACCAAAACACTGTTCTAGGGTCACCAGCCACCCGATCGAGTCCATTTCTAGCTCGAGCCGACTGGCAACGAAGGGCAAAGACCCAATTCAGTCAAAAGACTTACATTCATGCACAAGTAGTATTCAATCATTGAAAATTCACTTTTGGCTTGGGTCGAGTGCGATAAAATACACATTCGCCCATCGAAAATCCATTTAACAATCATTAGAAAGCATTTAACATACAAACAATCACTCACGGATATTCACATAGTCACTTATTGTACAAATATACAAGGAACACTTACCCTAAACAAGTCACGTTTTTATCAAAATTCAGTTCAGAGCCGGCACCTTGGCCACTCTCGAAATCTGCAGTCAAATATTGTCCACAAAGAGCCAATCATACACATGTGCAAGCTGCATAACTTATATTTCTATATCAAAGAAAAAGACATGAAAAGTATAGTAAGTCATACAGGCAAGATGCACGCATAATTTGTAAAAGAAAATGATCAAAAACAATGAAGTTCAAATCAATATGTGCAACTAAAAACCATGTCTTGAATACTTGTTTAGAATATTAGAAATCAGGTTTAGAACACTTAAGAAGTACATGGTAAGTCAGACCAAGGAAACGGAAAACAAAAGGAAGGCAACGAGAAACAATGAAGATGGCAGCTTTGCCATCTTTTGGTATTTTGATCACAATTGAATCTACACTTATCGGATTGAGACAAATTTTATGGCGTTTCGAAGTTAAGACATAGACCTACATTTATTATGAAGACTTTCAAAGCCAAATCATGCATTTTTATGTTTAAAAATTGAAATTTCAGAGAAAATGGAAAACTGTCGGTTGAACAGGGCATTTGACCAGTTAGGGGTATTTTAGTCATTTCACAAGCTATAGTGTTCTGATTGAACTGAAATTTTTTGGGTAAAAAGCTAACTCAACTCCCGATAACTGTCATATTATGTCCAAAAGTTGATTCAGTCTAAAACATGGAGAAATTCGTAGCTCAAATTGCAATTTCATCCAGTAAAAGACATAACAGGTATGCAATTTCAGTCAATTTTAAAAAATCATAGATATTCATAGAAATTGGAAAAAAGACTGAAATTTTCACAATTGATAGTACTATGACTCTAGTTTCAAACACAACAAACAGAATTCAATTCCAACTTTTCTACAACAAGATATAGCAGATTTCCTAAGGCTGCCCAAGGGTTCCTGCGGACAAAATTTTCAACAGCACCTCCTTTGTGTTTACTACTTTTTCCAACCAATTCAAGGCTTCATTCTTACCACAAAATAGCCTCAATTCAAGCATATACATACCAAACCAATAACTCACTAAATCAAGCATATAACCATCACCTACTCAAGTTAGAAAATGAAACCCCAAGCTGAAATTCCTAATCACAAGTTGGAATTTTTTTTAGGCAAGTTAAACTAACAC
This sequence comes from Coffea eugenioides, assembly GCF_003713205.1. Lineage (NCBI taxonomy): Eukaryota > Viridiplantae > Streptophyta > Magnoliopsida > Gentianales > Rubiaceae > Coffea > Coffea eugenioides. The sequence goes on along the minus strand of NC_040038.1, from coordinate 11,934,765 downwards.
ATAAAAGCTAGCTATTTCACATAGCAAAGCTACCAAACCATGGCTAACACTTAAACATCATACGTGGGCAGAAAATTACCATAAAAACTGAAAATTTCACATCACAACTTTAAACCATGAAACTTTCTCATGAAATTACCGAAATTGAACCCCTAATCCATTAGTTTGCATATATTTGAAGTAGAGGAAAGTTTAATGCCATAGTTACCTTGTACCTTCAAGAAAGTTGGAAGCTTAGTGATTTTCCTCCAAAAATCTTTCCACTCAAGCCCTTAATCTTCCCTAGTAAACAACTTTTATAGAGTATTTTGCAAAATCTATGGTTGGAACTCAAGATTCAAGCATGAAGTTGGAGTTGGAGATGAACTTTGCTCTCTTGTTTTTCCTCTCCATGAATTTCGGCCAACAAGGTAAAGAAATGAAGAAAATGGAGCCAAGAGGAAGATAAGGAGGAAAGAAAATTGCTTGGTCAAACCTTCCTAGGCTTCTAACAAGTGTCACCACAAGAATAGTTCTTATTTTTCTTTCTTTCTCCCTCTTTTTTAGTCACGAATTTCGGCTACCTTGAGGGGTATTTTGGAGCTGATCTTGCTCTATTAATAACAAGGAGATTAAGGTACTAAAGAGTGTTCAAGTGGTGTATTCATTCAGTAGCAAACCGTGCGCGTCGGTTCAAGCCAATTTTCCTTAACTCGTGCGTACTTGTGTTTTTACTTATGATTTACTAGTTTATTATTAGCACTTCTAATCACACACTTCCTCTTATTTAGAACTCACTCGTAACCATCAAATTTAGTACACACACCTTCATAATTAATCACACTACCAAAATACACGAAAATCCTAATTTACTCTAACTATAAAACTAAGGGCAAAACTCTTCATTCTGTTATTTATTACAACTATTGAGGGAGTAAATGAGTAGTAAAGGAATTATAAAATAATTTAATCAAAATAATAGGAAATTTTAAGAAAATATGAGTGAATTTGTGAAGCCGTCACACTCTCTCCCTCTTATACAAAAATCCGGGGTGTCACATACTCCTTTCCTTGAAAGAATTTCATTCTCGAAATTCCAACCTTAGTTCAAAAATTTCAGATATCTCTTTTGTATCCCGCTCATAATAATTGAAAAACCTATTCCACACTAGATATCACGTAAGTCACATATTCTTAATCTTTTCACACGTTTCACAAATTTCAATACCTCATTAACGAGTCAATCATTAGTAATAAAGATCACCTCAAAAAAAATTTATCAATCTATGTATTCCAATTCAAGAATAAATCATGTAATCCTTACCTCAGTATCCCAATAGTCTTTAAGTACTCTCATTATTATCTCTTAGTTGTCTTTCTCTTTAGTCAATGTAGTGATGGAACTACTAGAACTATTCACGAAATCATTAGTACACCCTTACTCCTCAAACACACTAACTTCAGACTCTCTCCTTAAACCAAGAATTTCACATTCAAATCTCGGATAAGTTCTTAGAAGACGTAAGAAGAGCAAACAAAATAAAACAAATCTAATGAAATCCAGAATTTACGTTATCGGAGCCCAAGTCCGCAATTCTTCCAAAATTCCAAGGGTTTCTTATTCAAAGCCTGGCCAAATCCAGGTGCAAAAATATATCAGTGTACAATCAAGGATTGGAAAACTTGGTTATAAAACTGCAACCTTTTCTTGGGTCTAGCATATTTAAAAATTCAATAAACTCATTACTTGCTCACAAATTTCTAGTTTTAAATTCAAGTGAAATTCACATACTTATCAAAATTGGTAAGTTATAAAGTACTGAGAGCATATATATGTTATTTTCAACTATCGTTTGAAACTAAAACTAGTACATCTTAATTCTTTGTTTTTTTTATTCCAAAGTAGGAATTTTTCAGTAAGTAAATAGGTGGAAAAATACATTTTATTCCTTGGAAAATTTGTTTGTTTTGGTTCAAAACCACCATATGTGAAATTAACTAGCACATCTCAGTTTCTTAGCTCCTATAGCTAATACCAATAGTTACACCGATTCCTTCCATTCCTACAAGTACAAAACCAATTCAAATCTTATTCAATCTTTCACTACTAATCTCTCTCACATAATGTTTTCTTCCCATATAACACTACAAAATTTCTCAGTTTATTTCCACCAATCCCATATAAGAAACTCTCAAGTACCAATTCTCTTTAACCACTAGGATACAGTAGGTTCTCTAGTCCATGTAATATTCAAGTTAATCCCACAGTCCGACATCCTAACTTTAAGCCTAGAATACACTACAAAGATTTGAAACCTCAAGCTCTGATATCACCTGTGACGACCCCACCTCCTCCTAAGGCGTACCCTAGGGTTTGGCGGCCCGCCTGCCCAACTCTCGTCAGGACTCGTTCATTCTTTTCAAATAAAATAAGGTACAACTTCAAGAATAAGTGAAATAACAGTTCCCAAATTTGGAACGTGTATTTACATTCATTTCTATCTCAAATATTCATACAATTCTAAATATAACAAAAGTTACGAATTCCAGATACATTCAACCCTAACCGAGCACTAGCATGAGTACAATCGCCAAAATTCAAAAAATAACTAGACTATTGTCGTGCCCCATTTGAAGAATAAAAAATAACGTGTTTATAAAAAATGAGTTTTTGATTAATTTTGAGAAAAAAAATGAGTTTTGATTTTTAGAAAATAAATGAAGAAGATGAGCTTAAATGGGACTTTAAATGCGACGATTTTGGCCCAAAATAATAGTTTAAAAAGAATTTTTTAATAAAAAATAGGAGTCGCCACTTGGTATTGAGTTGAGGTGTCCCAAGTCATTTAAAACAAATTTTTTTAATAAAAAATAAAGAAAATCATTTTTAAATGACTTCAAGTCTTCGAAAATCAGAGCAAAGTGTTCGAGAATCACATTTGAAGAAAGGGAAGGTAAGGATAAAATCCAAGGCACCCTTTCAGCCTAACCAAAACTAATTGCATGATTTAGTCAAAGATTTTCTTATTTTTAATCTAAAAATTTATCACATTTGAATGTCATTATATGGAAGTAAAACCTAAATCTCGGAGGATATCGGGGGGTCGAAATATCTCTTCAAAATTTAATTGGTGCCAATCACATTAATTGTGATGCCCAAGAGTGACTCTTTGAAGAGGTTACGAATATGCAAAAATATGAGATTCTAAGAAAAGAAAAGAAAATAATAATATACAAATATATATGACCTAAGGGTGTTAATCTCAATCCGTAGCTTTTAATGATTACAAAACAAATGGATGTTACTAATATTCTCTCAATAGACCTTTTCAGAAATAGAGAAAAACAGGTTCAAAGATTAAGCACAAAAGATGCTGAAGCTGCTGTCGGACGAACAAAAAGTCTGGATCGGACGTCCGACAACCATTGCGCAACTTTGGACGCATGAAGAACTCCACCCTCGGACGTCCGAAGATGTTAAGTCATTTCTCCTAAAAACATTGATTTCGATCGGACGCACAACATCAGATCACCGGACGTCCGAAAAGAATTGAAGAAGAATTCTCAATTTCATTTCTTACCCTCGGACGCATACATTGAAGGTACCGGGCGTCCGAAATAATTCAAGAAAAATTCCTGAACTCACTGCTTACATTCGGACGCAAGAAATTGGTCTGCCGGACGTCCGACACTACCAACGGCTAGTTGACTCTTCAGTTGCCTTCTATCCGTTGGAAGCATTAAGTGAGGAATTTTTTGGTCTCATATAAATAGAACAAGGTCAACCATTTCAAATAACTTTTGCACACTGAAGATACAAAAGATCTAGAGTAATTTTAGTGAGAAAACACTCTCTAAGGAAGATTTGTAGTTTTGGTGGTATGAAGTTCTTTGTAAGCTTTTCATTTGTGAGTGAATACTTTAATAGTGTAGTTCTGTGAGGGTTGTCTTGAGGGATAGTAAAACTTCCTAACTTGACCGAGTGAAACTTGGGGCAAGGAGGAAGTGAACCTTCCTTTGTACACAAGATTGGTTGTATTTCATCAACTTGAAGAAGCTTGTTTGAATTGATCTACAAGTTCAAGAGGAGTTTGGTAGTCAATTGGTTTGCAATTCCTTTCTTCTCATTTACTTATTGTTATGTTATGATCTTTAAATTGCTTATCTCTTCTACTTCTCTCAAGTGATATTGTTCATTCATTGATTAATATATATTGTGTGATCACTTAGTAAAGAGGGTAAATTTTATTTTGAACAAAAAAGTACTCATAACTTGATTAGCTTTTTAATCAACCTAATTCACCTCTCTCTTAGGTTGTCTTCGATCCTTACAATTGGTATCAAAGCTTGGTCTCCTAGAGATTAAGCTCAATCGACTTTGGAGTAAAAATGACAACCAACGATGCCATATTTTTTGAAGGACAATCCGTCACAAGACCCCCAATGTTTAATAGATCAAATTATATGAGTTGGAAGGAAAGGATGATTATTTTCTTACAATCTATTGATATCGAGTTGTGATTTATTGTCAATGAAGGCCCATATGATGCCTCTATAGTTGATGAAGTCACTCATAAACCAAGACCAAAAACTAGAAATGAGTTGACTGGCGATGATAGAACCCACCTCACTTTAAATGCCAAGACTATGAATGTGTTATACAGTCCTCTATATTCAAATGAGTCTATTAGAGTCAAAGGCTGTAGATCTGCAAAAGAGATTTGGGATAAATTTGGAAAAATCCATGAAGGGAGTGAAAATGTGAGAGAACAAAAGAAGTCTATTCTGGTTACTAAGTATGAATCATTTAAGATGGAATCTCATGAAAATATTGATAAGATGTATTGTAGATTCAATGATCTCATTAAGGACTTAGAAGTGCTGGAAAAGGAATACTCTCTAGGTGAGAAAAACAGAAAAATTTTGAATGCTTTATCCAAAGATTGGGAAGTAAGGTGACTGCTATTGAAGAGGCTAAAGATTTGAATTCTATACCTATTGAATCTCTTATTAATTGTCTAATCTCTTATGAGCTGAAACTCAAATCCAAGGTGCAAAAGGAAGAAGATGCAAAGGTGAGAAAGAGTATTGCTCTAAAAGTCTCACAAGATGAAGATGACTCAGCTTCCTTGGATGGAGAAGCTATGGAAGCTGATGACAGTGATATTGCACTCATCACAAGAAGTTTCAAAAGAATTCTCAACAAAAAAAGATTCAGAAAAGGAGGACCTAACAATCCATTCCTAAATCAGTTCAATAACTCAAGAAACAAAGGGAAGCAAAAGTTCAATAAAAAGCAAACTGATAAATGCTTTGAATGCGGCCAACCTGGACACTACGTAAGTGAGTGTCCAATGAAGAAAAAGGAGGAAGGCAAGGTTGAACGAAAACCAAAATTCAACAACTTTCAAATTACATGGAATGACTGCAACTCAGAAGGTGAAGTCGAAGAAGAAGCTCTTCTTCTCCCTTGGGGCCATTTCCAAATATTCCCCTGAGTACAGCTGGAGACTCTTGAAGCTTTTGTGAGCATCAAATTTTCAAAAAATATTTATATAAAGGACTAGTTGGGTGCTAGTAGTCATACCAGAAATATGTATCAGCACCATTTCCAATCAAATGTCTAATGAAAAGCTGAGCTTCTTCCCTTAACAACAATATTTTCCTGCATACCCAAAGACCATTAACAAGAATCTTTGCTGCCCAAAAGGAACACCCTTTCAAGTTGTTGGTATGAACCCATTTAACCCAGAGAGTATCCTTTTTATAGCAAATATGCCATATTTGCTTTATGATTAGACATTTGTTCCAAAGTTCTAAATCAAACAGGCCCAATCCTCCCTCGTTCTTAGGCATCCATATGTCAGTCCACTTAACTTTTGCACAGTAATGAGTTCTAAGGAAGTTAGCATAGTATAAATCTTCTTGATGACAGATTTGGGAAGAACAAAAGCACTAGACCAAAAAACCTGAATCCCGTTTAAGATGGATTTTATCAATTGCAATCTGCCTCCATATGAAAGTTTTTTACTAGCCCAACTATGAATTCCTTGTTCTATCTTATTTAAAATAGGTTGACGATGTATAAATATTGGTCTAGTAGATATCAATCGCAAGCCCAAATACCTAACAGGGAGTGAGCCTAAAGGCATCTGCACTGGATTGCAAAGCTGAATCTACATATCCTCACTCACACCAGGCATATATATCTGACACGTGTAGATTTGGTTGGAGACTGGACATTTCACCGAATTCATGCAACGTTTTCTGAATCAACTGAAATGATCTCCTTGTAGCAGCAGTAAGTATAAAAAGTTCATCAGCAAAAGATAAATGGAATGGGATATTTTAAGTTCTTGGCACTTGGGGTGATAGTTGAATCCATTCTTAACAATGTTCCAATTCAGCAATTTTGTGAATATCTCCATAGTGATTAGAAACAGATACGGGGATATAGGATCCCCCGTCTCACTCCCCTTTCGTTTCTGAAGTATCCTACCATTGATCCATTTAGGTTAAGCAAAAAGGAGGCCATGGTCACACATTTATCCACTAAAGCAATGAATTTAGCAGGAAATCCCAATAGCTTCATAGTAGCAAATAAGAAATCCCAATTCAGGGTGTCGTAGGCTTTCATACTATCAATCTTTCCTGTGATGACCCCTCACCACCTCATGCATCAAGAGAACATTATCAAGAATGTGTCTGCCTTTTACAAAGGCACTCTGTGTGTTACTGCTAATTTCAGGACTAACCTTCTTTAGCTTATTGGTTAAGATGGCAGAATAGCACTTGTGCAATGTATTGCAGCACGCTATGGGCCTAAAGTTCTTCATGTGCATAGCATTTTCTACTTTTGGTAGCACCAACGTTTCAAGAGAAATAGTATTACACATTTCAGTATAGTTCTGAGAGAATAGATACAGACAGAATTCGAGAAATTTCAAAACAATAACCTTAGAGAGATACAAAATCTCTTTTAAATATATGAATTTTTATTGTTTAAAACTTCTAGCTAATTTTGCTCAACAAAGTATATCAACAGACCATTCCCTTGGAATCAGAAACCTCTACGCATTTAGTGGCAGTTTAGGAAGGCATGTGTATATATTAAATATTTGAGACATTGAGTTCGAAGTTTAAGCGATGAGGTTCAGGTACTAAAAGAAGAGCTCCTGCAAGGTGCTTTATTAATTTTACTATTTGTACTTCTGAAAAGCCAAAAGCCAAATCTACCTTAAACTGTTATAATTCTATTCGTGTAACTGAAGTTTTCACTCCTAATCACCTGTTGCTATCTTCAATTTGTACGGTTCTTCTGTCTATGTTTCTGTTGCATTCAAATATACACCAGTCTCTCTACTTTCTTTTCTTCTGATGGTTCTTCTGATGTTTTCATCTTTGTTTTTCTTTTGATATTTATTTTATTATTATCTGCATGCCTATCGTGTCAATTTCTTTATATCAATCAGATGTGTTCATTTTTTTCTGCATGCCTATCGTGTCTATTTCTAGGGTTGTATTTTGTTTCTTCTAGTCATAATCTATCATTAGTTTTAATCAATCAGAGGTGTTCATCTTTGTTTTTTTAATTATTTATTTTACTATTATCTGCATGCCTATTGCGTCTATTTCTGGTGTTTGAATTCGTATTTTGTTTCTTCAAGTCGTAAATTGTCATTAGTTTTATGTATTTTCATTCCTTTGCAATCTTTTAACTTGCATGATGATATGTTATTTTGCTCTGAATAATGAACTTTTTTGGTTAAATTTTATTATCTCGCATTCACATTTGCATCATCTTGCTTTTGTACTGTATTTCACTCTTATCTTTTTGTTTCTTTAGCTTTTCTGTATTTGGTTTAGAAAATAATCCCTTGCACACAATTTCAAATAAGAATGCAATCTTTATTATTTCTTTTTTTCTACCACTTGCGGGTTTTTTTGTCTTTATAACTTCTTTTCCTACCAAGAAGAAGCACTTGCGATGCACATTTCATTTGGATATACAATTTGGAAAAAAAATTCATATTATCACAGAATATATTTTCTAACCGGCTTTTTATTACATATACATCATATTAAAAAGGTGCTAAATAAATTACATCAAAAAATTTTAAGATAAGCTTCAATTAAGACAAATTTGTTGTTTACTGTTTGCTAAAACTAAATCTAAATTCTGAATTTTGAATTCTGAAATCTGAATACTGAAACAATTAATTTGCTGAATTTTAAGCACTGAAAAAAATATATGAATGTCTGAATTTTAATTCTAAACCTATTTATACTGTTTGATAAATATTTATAACTGAATGCTTAATAAGTTTAATTTGACAATTTTGCTCATATATCTTTTCATTCAAAAAAGAAATAGAACCTATGATTTAATTAGCTTAAAATTGTTAGGCATGAAAATGATAATATTTTTTTAAATCAAATTAATATAAAAGATGAAATATATTATATGAGTAAGGAGAAGATGTGAAAGTCATTAAAAAGGGAGAAAAGAGAAACTGAAAACCGTTAAACAGAGAATATCAGGTTGTTTAATTATATAAGGATTTTGAACATAATTAACAAACAAGGGTAGATTTGGTAGATCAGATAAGATAGTTGAAGTAATTCTATTAATTTTTTTTATCAGAATTAAGCATTCAGTTAGGATTCTTATGCTGAAAAAAAATACACACAAGTTCAGCACTGCTTAACAAGTTCAGCAGATAGATTTTCATTTATCAAACACTCAAAATATCTGAATGTCTGAAAAGATTCAGTTTCAACACTTTTTTATGTTATCAAACAGACCCAAGTCATGATTTAAATATGAGTATTTTTTTCTTTATTATTTCTTTTCCCACTAGGAAGAAGCACTTGCGGTGCACCTATTGTTTAAGCAATGATCCACTTTTTTTTTTTTTTTACTTATTTATGAACTAATACAATATTATTTTGAATTTTGCCTCAATTTAATGAAAGAAGTTAATGCACAATTACATATTTTCTCTTAAAAAAATTTTCTGGCAAGGAGAAGTTGGAGGAATGGGGACGGAGCGGGGAATTTAAACTTGGGACCTTTAAATTTTGAAATCTCAAGTTTAACCACTAAATCATATATATATATATATATATATATATATATATATATATATGATTAAAATATAATTAAAACAAGAAGGTAGGTGTACTATTAAAAGAAAAAAAGGGATGACTGAAGAATCGCAGGCATCACTGAATTTAGTATTGCTTTTTGGGCAGATAGAAAATGCAAAGGCATCGGCCCCTTGACAGCTAGGTGCTAAGGCTCGGCACTCTATCTCGTTCGTCTTCTCGCCCAGCTATTTGCCAATGTTGCATTGCAATATTGCACATGGGATCATGGGCTATAAATAACTTATGCTAATAAATTTTACTTCGGCTAATAATCTTTTTTAGCAGTGAAGTGGAACTTGTATTTATTTCCAGCTGGTGCAATTAATTGAAAAATTAAAAGATGAGAATTATGCAAGCAACCAAGAACCGATGCTGACGATAAGATTTAGCAACATGTGGGTTAGGGGTGGCAATTTCCGACACTACCTGAAAACACGACATGAATCTAATACGAACTTAAAGGGTTTGGGTTGAGGTTTCGCGGATTCGGGTTGAACCTGGTGAATTCGAAAAGAAAATGGGTCGAATTGGGGTCAACTCGTGGGTGACCTGATAACCCGTTTACGAATTAAAAATAATTTAATAAACATAAAAATTATTTTGTCTAACTAAATTAAGTTATTCTTTCTTTCCAAAGGCATTAATCACTTAATCCCAAATGAATTTATTTAACTTGTGTGAAGTTGAAATTATTATATTTGGACAAATAATGTATTTTATTATTTTTTACTTTTTTACTGTTTTAATTTATTTTATATTTGGTTTGGCATAAAACACTTTTACGGTGTTTTAATTTATTTTAGATTTGGTTTGGGATTATTTATTTAAATTTTTATTATTTGATTATATAATTAGTCTTGTGCGAAATTGATTTTATTAGAAATTACAGTGGTAAATTAATAAATTAAAATTAAGTTTCGGGTCATTCCGGGTTGACCCGCCAACCCAAAATTTTTCGGTTCGGGTCAAGTATCCTGACCTGTTTCAGGTTGGCAGGTCAAGTTCGGGTCAACGGGTTTTCTGTTATGCCCGGGTCTCAATTCGACTCGTCAACCCGATTTGGACCCGATTGCCACCCCTATCGTGGGCAATCAAGAACGGTTGGTTGTTTTTTTGTTTTATTAATGTAAGGGTTAGCAAATGTTTAAGTTCTACTGTGTTAAAAACCAGAATATGAAGAGGGGATCTCTAATTAACTTCCTTCTTTGAAATTAAGGAAGCTGGTTTCTATTAATAAGATTTGAACCTTATATTCCTTGGCAAATTCCTCTCTATTTGAGTATGACATCATTTGACCAAAAGAAAAAAACATAATAATAAGAGTAATAAAAAACCTCATTTAGCCGGAAAAGCATTGCAATTATCTATATATCTACCATTCATTTGAAAAAGAGGTGGGCAGCGGGTTAAAGGTTGCGCTAGCAGGTGAAAAACACCACTCTTTTGACATTTGAAGGTAATTTATAGATTTCTTGGTTCCTTTCTGCGTTTCATTCATAATTTTCTATTTTTTTTCCCAATTTTGGCTGCTATCCTGTATTCTTGATAGAATAATTCAGAAACCTAAACTGACCTCATGAGTCATGAGGTCTTCCCTTTTTTTTCTTTTGCCCCTTTAAGGTCTCCTTTAGAGTTTTGAATACTGGCAATACCATATAAATAACAAGTTGGTGTACAATGCTCTATCCTACTAAAAAAATTTTGGAGATTCCTATTTAAAACTAGAGTATTGCTATAAGAAAAATGACAAGAAAATCACTGACATATCTAAATGACTTATCATTTAGGGAGATGGTGAGATGAAAAACAAGGATAGTGAAAGAAAAATCAGGTAACAATAGAAGAGAGCGAAACATAAGATTATAACACATATGTTGTGATATATCGTGTTTAGTTGTAGATCATTATTGTTAGCATTAATGCATGTGATTCGAGTTTTGCTCTCGTATAGATATACGGTAGGTAAATGATTAGAGGTATGCTGATTTAATTATGCCTCTATCTTCCACAATTTACCCAAAAAAAAAAGTAGAGCTCAATCGCTTGTGCGAGCTGCTATTTGAAAAAAATGACGTTAACAAGATCACCTTTTCTACATAAATAAACGAATGCTCATTCCAATCATGTGGGTTCACACTAATAAATAACCATAATCATATTGCAAATGATTGAATGAGACTGGTAGAGAACAGCATTTGTTATCGCAAAAGGTTCTTTCACACTGGAATGAGCTCAGACAGCATTCAACTCTCACATTTCACATCTAACGTGCCTAAAATACAAGCATTATTGTCATCAATAAGCTGGCTCCAAGTCATTGTCGTCATCTTTGCATTATTTTGAAGCCTGGAACCCCACAATTGCATCAGTAGGGTCTTATCCAACTCCACCACTTGCAGATTTCCATCTATAAAATATGGTGTATTATTGCACAAATTGGCTTCCTCGTAAGATCAGGGCATCTTGTGATTAATTTATTGATCTCCTTCAATTTGGGTTTTAGCTCTTTTGTCCAAAAGGACATTTTCAAGGATGATTCTTGTAAGATCAGGGTATCTTGTGATTAATTTACTGATCTCCTTCGTTTTGGTTTCTAGCTCTTCTGTCCTAAAGGACACTTTCAAGGCCAGCTTTTCTACCGACCATTGACTTTTATTGATCAATAAGGTGTACCTTGTTAATTACAAATATTTATATTTGTCTATATCTATACCTATATCTACATCTATGCGGTAGTTAACTTCAACATGGTGTAACTTGATGCCAGCTATTCTACCTACCGTTGACTTTTGTTGATCACCATGGTGTACTTTGTTAATTACAAAGATTCATTTATGTACTTTGATCACCATGAGTTTGTTTTGATGGTTGAGCCTGTGAATTTTTCTTTTCGAGATCACCCTTCTTACAAAATAATTAGGACTGCGTCATGTCCCTAAATTTGATTGCCCTTTCAAATATCATTGAGGGTATTTATGTATTGTCATAATCAAGGTCTCACATTCAAAAAAGAATTTTTATTTCATCAAATTTTCTTATGAATTATGAAATACGATTAGCTTTGGAAAGAAACACGTCATGTAATTTCGCCCTTAACTTTCTCACACGACTTTGACAATTTTTCTGTAGTTGGTTATCATATAAAAATGACCAACATTGATAGACGAAAGGGACAGGAGTATGAAGTGTATGTTCCAGCTGTAAGCATGACCTACCAATAATATACTTGTAGTTCAATTGAATGCTCATTCCAGTTCAATAGTGAAGAATGGCTAATAGGGAAAGAATATACTTACCACTATAATCCCTTTGATGATTTGGTCCGTATAATCCCTTTGATTTCCAATTATTATCATCCGCTTTTCTCTCTCGGCTACTTGCCTGCTTATGAAGTAGTACTGCTGCTGCTCCTGTTGTTTGTGCAGGAGAGTTGAACTGGGTCCGTCTCTGGCATTGATTGCAGATTATCTCCATTACTAATGGAGGCAAGAACGAGACTTGGACTTGGAAGCCAAGCTGAGCTTCTTACTCGTGCTGTGGGTTCTGGGGATTTGAAGGCGGCGGCCAACAAGAGAAGTAATTTGGATTGTGAGATTACCCTTTTCATGTCTTTGTTTAATAAGATAAAAGGCAAGAGAAAGCTGAAAATATTAAAAAACGTGTTTTAGAAATTAAAAAATTGAAAAAGGGGTTTTAGGTGCCGACACGTGATTTCACGTGACTTAGTTCAGATTGAAATTGAAGAGATTTCGTCAATTGTCCACTTTAGCGCAAAATTGAATAGATTGGGGATAATTTCGCGCATACACTATAGATTGGGAACCAAAATTACAATTCTCCCTTCAACTTTTTATTAGCCCATAGTGAGAGTGAAGGGACAGGGCAGCAACACTAATTCGATTAATCAAATTGATATACCAGCCAAGCACCTAATGGCGTTCGGACTAATAAAATAAAGGCCTTTTCTATTATGTCCATAAGAGCACAAAAAAGGGAGATGAGCCCACTATAAAATTACAACATTGTCATGGTACGATACAAACTCAAAATACTAATACTAACATAATTTATAATTTTAATCCTTAAAAAAATAAATACTAAAAATGAAATTCCCTTATAAAATTTTTTTTGATCCTTGGAAAAAAAAGGAAAGAATTACAAAAAAAAAAATTCCCTTGTCTAAAAAAATTAAATTGACTCTATCCAAAAAAGCAATTCAAATTACGGTGGAAATTCTTTTATTTCAATAAATGACAAGAATATGACTTCAGATATAACGGGATGAAAGCTAGGAGGCCTAAAAGTCTATCTTCTTTCTATTGAATTTCCATCATCTCTCATGCTTTAGTTTCTTGTAATTAGTTACTTCTTTCTTTTTCTTTTTGATTGAATTTAATGGCTCCACTCCAATTTTTTTTTTTTTGGCTGCAGTTTCTTTGTTATGAGTAAAAATTTTCCTCGTATTTCGTCCTTAACTTTCTCACACAGCTTTGACAATTCTTTTATATCACGTTACGATATAAAAATGACAAACATGGGTAAAACTTTATAATGTGGATAATGTCTTTCTGTTTCCTTTTTTATGCGGTTTCTAAAAACTAGTGTTATGATCACTAAGAAAAATTTGTACCTTTGTTTCTTCTTTTGCTTTCGAAATTGCTAGTGTTATGATCACTAGAGTAATGCACCTTATCACATTTGAGTCCAAATTATGACTCTACAATAGTTAATTTTACTAGTGAATTTCAATTCATTAACTCAAGTAGCGGCTTCGTACTAGGATTGGAAAAAAAAGAACTACTACAACTTTTTTAGCCTATGACTCGTTAAATTCAGGAAAAACAAATCTAACTATATATGTGTCTCAAATTTCTCTTTTTCATAACAATATCCCTATATAAAAATCTTCTTTACAAGGATACATTCTCACTAACTATAGTCAATATTTATTTAGTCCTTGCAGATATGTAGCAAAATTTTCCATAAATTAATTATTCTTGCACAAGTAAAACTGCAAGAGGACAGATTCCAAGCTCGGGCTTCCGCTAACTATGCTCCCATTTGGTTCCATTTTAACCATTTATCATTACAATAAGGTAAACAGTAAGATTCCATGCCAAATGCAAAGTTGATACAGTAAATCAGAACAAATATTATGCATCTTGTATGAAGCGATTTGAGAAAACCTCGGTACGTTGAAAATTCAATTTGATGATGAAAGGTGAATGTAATCTAGAAAAAGGGCAAACTTCAAAAGAAAAAATTGAACAGATAATTATAGAATGAAACATATGCCAACTTCAATACTATTGGCAATTAAAGGTCGAGTATAATATATAGCATACATAACTTTCTTCATGTTGTTTGACTGTGTATAATTCATAATTTAATTCTAATTGGTCAAAAGAGCCACTTCTTGTCCCTTATTCCCAATCTAGTCTTAGTTGTAATAATTTCACAACTGGAGAAAAAGAACTGAGACGAAAGATTACATTGGGGATCCAAAGTGCCAAGTTGGTGTGGCACTATCATTCATTTTACATAGAAGAAAGAAGAAAAATAGAAACGCAAAATTATGATTTGAAAAGCAAAGTATATCTAATTTTTTCTATACACATTACAATAAACTAAAAGAAAAATTATATATCATAATTCATAAGATGGTGGTGATCGGATTTGGCTGCGTGGTTACCTTAATTGCCTTATGCTGAGCATTAAAAACAATTTAGCCGTCTCCAATATTTTCATTCTCACTTCTTTCTTCACATCCAACCTTGTCTACAAAACCAGGAAAAAAGGAAAAGAAAAAAGAAAAGCTTTCTAGTTTCCTAAAGGTAAAACTGTACACTTCAAAGCTAGGAACAGCAAACGAAGAGAACAACTGAGATCATTCCAGTTTCCTCCGAGTTCAAACATTATTATTTACTTCTTTTGTCCTTTTTGAATAACTAACAGAACCAAAAGTAATAATTATCCATCCATCAAATTATCTTTAAAAAAATAAAATTGCATTATTTCACAAGGTAACAATTTTGAAAGGATTGAAGAATAGAATAGCATAAGTAAATTTTTCACTTGAGTTGCTTATTATTTGACCTGGTCCTTTTTAGTCAAAAAAGGCAATATAGAATTAAATTTATCCTATCTTTAGAAAAGTTGAAAATATAAGGTCAAGAGTAATAAAAAGAGGTAAATATAGAATGAATTTTATCTCATCTTCAATAACATTGAAAATATAAGGTCGAGAGTAATAGCGTACATTTAACGAAGAGCATAGCGCCCCCCCCCCCCCCCCAACACAAAACACCACCTTAATCTTTTCAATAATCTCTTCCATTGATCCACTATCAATTTTTGTGTCCCTTAAAAAACTTTGATTTGTGCCGTGCATCTACTCTTAATATAAGACATGTTATATAGGGAATTTATATTTGAGATTGTGTGAGACTATGCTTGCTCGTTTCGTATCTTAATAAGCAACTCTTTGCCCAATGACCGATTAATTATGAATATGATATTTCTAACGATGCTGTTAATAGGCTTATATTATATCATAATTTAACATGTGAATACGCACAATTACAATTATTACACTCAAAAGTAATAAATTATTTTTACTTGGAAATAAAAGCATACCTATAAAAATAAGAACAAGTCTCGCATAAATTAAAAAGAAAAGGAGAAAGATACTCATTATTGGTGCAATAAAAGATGCTTGCTAATTATAGAGAAACAGAGAAGTAACAACAAGCTGCTATACCTATACTACTGTCTCTGTACATCCGAAACCATGGTCACTAGAATATTCATAAGGAAAATAAACTCAGACCATATTTTTCATCCAACATCTTTTCTACTGCTCGTGAAAGTAGATCAGTGAAAACTTCTCAACTCACACTTGCACATCTGTAACTTTTCCTAACGTCTTTCTTCGCTCTTCGTTTTCAGCTAATTTCTGTTCCATAAGAAATTTCTGTCGCTGCTTAATAATACCGTCAATCATCCGATTGAAATCTTCGTCGCTCAATTTATATTTGGCATAATAAATTATTATAGAAATTGAACAAGTTTAACTACTGTTATAAAAATAAAATAAGCATGAGTTTTTATTTTAAATTTCTTTTTTCTTTTAAATAAAAATTTAAAAAATTGATTTAAAAAAAAAAAATATATATATATATATATATATATGAGAATTTTGAATACAAATTAATCAATGAATTATTAACACATGTCCAAATACAAATAGTTAGGCATATGTGTAATGAATATTGTATTTATTATTTTGAATTACTTTTAAATAAGTTGGGTATTGAGTACCCAAAAAAAAAATCCAACCCGTCCAATAAATAAGTTGGGTTGTTCTTAGTCAACCCAACAAAACGCATTGACCCAACCCATCCTTTAAAATTAATGGGCGGGTTGTTGTGCTTTGGGCTTTTTTGCCAGCTCTAAGTAAGGGCAGTGGTGGTTGGCTACATTTTTATGGATTAAAATACACAATTTCCTTCTGTTGTTTGAAGACGATTCTAATTGGTAAAAAGAGCCGCCTTTCGTCCTATCCAATCCGAGTCGCTGGAATTCCACAGCTGAAAAAAGAGGGAAAACAAAACAAAACAAAAACAAAAGAAAGAAAGAAGTGATCATGTTTATAACAGGTTGTGTGCTAACACTAACTTGGTTAGTGTGGTGCCTTATTTATAACAGGTTGTTGATAAATTTTATTCAAGGCCGTACGATTACATGTGATCTTGTTTTGTAATTTGAACTTAATCAAGTCATTAGTAGTTAATTGGAACCCCGATTGTTATGTCAGTCAAGGTTAGCTAGCTCAATAAAACTTTCGAAGTCTGTTAAATTACTGGTTTAAAAGACTTGGGCCAAGTTATTAGTAGCTCATGGATCCTAAGTTTTTCTTCCCCATATGCTGATTTATGCTTTCTATCTTCCACAGTTTTCACACTTATATGAGCTGTTATTAACAAAAAATAACATTGAACTTAAGTTTTGGAGTTGGGATGCCTTTCACTTGATCATTTTCAACATAAGAGAGTTAATTTATTGGGTTTTAATTTTCAATGTCCTCGATGATTCTCCTCTTTAATTTGTTGTTTTTCTTTTCTTTTGGAATGTCACCGTTGACGATCCCTTGAATCTCTATCTAATGTTTCTCAAGGCGTTTTTTTTATTTTTTTTAATTTTGTGGTTGCCTCGTTGGCTTTGTGGATATTGCTTTAGATTAGATACCAAATAAGCCTCTCTATGCAAATGTCTATCACCTACGTGCACATATACATACATACATACATACATACATACATACATACATACATATATATATATATATATATATATATATATATGGAAAAGCCTGAAGTAACGATCGTTATGGTAACGAAACTATTTTTACCTGATATAACAGGTAAAAACACTTTTAGCGCCATTTGATTACCTGTTATACTGGTCATCTAAATAAAATAGTATCTAAAATATTGGTTAGTAAGTTTTACATAAAAAATAGTAAGTTAACTCAATAAATTAGTAACTTTTATGTCTCAAAAAGTAAATTTGAATAAATATGGAACTTACTTTTTTTTTTTGAAGTAAATTACTACTCTATATCCGAAACTTACTTTTTGGAGAGTAAGTTTAGTTCAAGTAATAGTAAGTTTTTATAGATTAATAGTAAATATTGTTGATAGAATAGTAAATTTGGTTAATCATCAAAACTTACTAGTTTGTGGCATAAATTTACTATTTTACTTAAAGAAACTTATATGAAACAAGTATTAGGGAGTTTTTTGAAATAATGCTAAGATTTTTTTATTAATAATTGAAGCTTAGTATTATAGTTAGTAATTACTCGTAATGTAAATGTATGATACACAATTATACGTATCATTTATAAATGTTATATGTTTTAAGCATTTTAAATATACTATGATTTTATTTTTTTTGCATATGGCCTTATAAAATATGTAAGAATAATTTGTCACATTATAAATTTTGAATTATTTTTGAATTTGTGAAAGGTTAGAAAGCTTGGATGATAGTAACAACAAATCTTTCGAGTTATATATAGAATTGCACTTATCTATACATCACAATTTTCATATATTGACACCTATGAATATAATAAAATGGTACACAATTTTCATATATTAATGCCTATGAATTTAATAAAATGGAAAATCTTAATAAATTTATTTTCTGGGTCACAAGTATAAAAATTAAAGTTGTATTAACATGGCATAATCTTTGAAAATTATAGTAAAATTACCCATATGTTAGGTTTTGTGACTTTCAAACATACTTTGTATCATTTACATTATGGATTTGTATCCATATGTTTTCTATCAAACTATTTTTTTATTGGCAAATGGTATGTAAATTATTATAAAATGTCATTTTATAATCATCATAATTTTTTATAGATGAAATTTACGTAAACTGTTAAAATTATGAATTCACAAACGACTAAATCTGACTACTTTATGGCATATATTAGTCTAAATAACTAAAAAATTACTGTAATCATGTGCACGTTGATAAGAGTTTATTTTACGTATTTTTAAGTGCATTTTATTAGTTAATTTTGAGTTGATTATTTAGTTTTATAAATAAAATAAAGAGGTTTTTGGTAAAATTATATATTTTTGGTAAAAGTGGATAATATTGCATTTCTATTGATTTTAATGGTAAAAACTTCATTTTTATGCAGGAATGATGATTCAATCACCAAAGGATGTCAAATGAGGTAAAAAATAGAGATTTGGTGATGAATTCAAGTGGCAACAAGAAGAATGAAGTGAAAAACGTTCAAGTGAGGAAATGCAATACAAGTCAGTTTTGACACTCTTCAGTATTTTGACCATATCTGGAGCTAAACTTATCAGATTGAGGTGATCTTTATACCATTTTAAAGCTAAGAAAGAGACCTACAATTCGTATGAAGACATCGAAATCCATTTCTGCCATCTTCATGGGCAAAACATTGGAATACAGAAGCTGCATTCTGTGGTCGGAAGTTAAAATAGAGGTTTGAACAGGTGACAGTATTTCGATCATATCTCAGGCTACAAAGCTCCGATTTGGATGATTCTTGAAGTATTGGAAAGCTAGCTCAAAGGGCTACAACTTTTGTGTTTTGCACAAAAGCTAGTTTGGCCTTTATCATGGAGAAAATCGCAGTTGAAATAAGGCCAGAGTAAAAACGCGAGTAGACAAAACGCGAGTTTATGCCACGTTTTGTGTAGGCGCGTTTTATAGCCGAAATTCTGCAATTTGACTCAGCCAATTCTCTTGTGTTCATACCACTTTCTAGCTATAAGATGCAAGGGAATTCGGTGCACATGCTTCAGAAGACAAAAGGGCAAGAAAAGTGGCTTATTTTCAAGTCAAAAATATTGGTTTTTGACTATGCTAACAAAGTGGAGATTTGGGAATCAAAGGATAGAATTTGACTTGGAAAAATGGAGCTTTTGAGTAGTTTTTATGCAGAGACATTGAGAGGGGTCTGGAGGGAGGGAGATAGCTAGTATTCTTACTAAAAAACATAGTCTCTCTAGCTAGATACTTGCAAGGGGCAATTGGGATCTCATTGTGTAATCATCTAAGTTGAAGAACAAAGAAGATTTTTGAAGGCTTCACCATATCTTGGCTAAGGCTTTCTTTACTCCTCTTGTATTTGTAATTCATGATGATTTACATTAATGAAGTTATGAGTGTTTTATCATTCATGAGTAGCTAATTTTCTTTATCTAGGGAGTAGATGAAACTTATGGCCAAATGATATGAATTGATTGTTATTCATTCTTGTTATATGTTGTATTAACTTGTCTACTTGTGTATGCTTGATTACTTGTTGTTGTTTGATCACCAATAACAGGTTTATAGTTGTTTTTATTCATTAAGAAATGGTAAAAATAATGGAATGACACAAGTAGAACTTGAGTTGTATATTCATGAGAATAGAAATACATTCAAGTGGATGAAATCTGCATTTCATGTGTGAATAAGAACAGATTTAGTATTTACCAAGAGATTAGGACAAACTAATCTGTTTTAACCCATTATTATCATGAGAATGTGATTTTGGTATTTCTGGAAATGAATCCTTGGTTAAACAAGAGCAGTAACAAGTGTTGAATTAATTCATTTTAGATCTTTTGTGTCATAAGTGGAATCTACATCCCTAGATCTTAATATTTAGTGAATTCTACTCCCCTTGAGATATTGCAATTTTCTAGTTAAGAACTCTTGTAGTTGAATTTAATTCTAAATTTTCTGCTTAATTTTATTGTGAGTCTAAATAATAGAGTAAATTAGTATCTAATAATTGTTTTAAATTGCTCCTCGTGGGATCGACCCGATACACATCTCGTACTACAATTGCGACCTGTATACTTGCAGTCCAACGGGTGTAAATTCGGAATTAAACTTGCACTTAAAGTAAAAACCCGTCACACGTTGATTGTTGAATTGAAATTTCTTTTATTACTAGTACAACTTCTTCTAATCAAAGAAAAATCAAATCAAATATCTTTTCCTTTTGTATGCAGTAGTTATGCTTAATAGAAAATTATTAACCCATTTTTACAATACAAAATTTCTCCTAAAATTAGTAACATTTTCCATGACCTCTAACCTTGTCAATAATAATAACCACCGTCATGTAGATAATCTTAAAAGCAAAAGCCATCAATATGACAAAAAAAGAATATTTTCATGCTGAACGAAAAAAATTGCGATTCTATATAGAATCGAAGAAATTCATCATAAATGAGAATGAATTGCAAAGTTATCACATTTCTAATTTCATATGCATCCAGAATTTCACGTAGCATTAATTTAGAAGAACTTTTCTTTTTCACACTAAGGAACCAATCCCAGTCTCTACGTCTCTTTTATTTTTTCTTTAACCATTAAATGGGGTCAAAGTTGTTAGCGGTAAAATACTAAATAAATTTAATTCCATTTCAAACTCTAGTTAATTGTATACTAATATTTTACACCACAATCAATTGAGCACCAATTTCCTTTTTTTTTAAGTAGCTATTATTTATTGTATTACCTATGTTAACTATTTACATATAAAATAATAGCAATAAAATGTCAATCCTCAGATCAATGGAACTTCAATTATTGTTAATAAAACTAATTTTGCATTAATAAAAATTAGTCTACAGAATCAAAAGTCAATCGCAACAATTGCTAAAATATAGCAATTTTTAATAATGGGAAAATAAACAACTAAATTCCCAAAATATTTCACTTTTATTGTTTAAAAAATCTCAACTTGTTGACTAAATTCAAAATAATTCTATTGTCAAAAATATTTTTTCTCAAATTAACTTTCATGATTAGATGTGAGATACAAATATGGTAAAGTATCCCTCATACGTATGTCATGGATATTTCAGACTTTTAGTAAAAAAAAAATTTTGTTGTTAAAATAACATTGTATCATAGTGTACTAATTATTTTAGGACCATTTTATACGTGAACTAAATGTAATTTAAATTTTACAATAGATTATATATGCATGTGATTTTCATTTATAATTATTGGATCCTATCTTATGAACAATCTCGCAAGGAAAAAAAATCCAGATCATACTGATTTTCTTATATTAATTGTTATATATTTTGTCATTTTTATTATTATATTATTTCTCATTTGTTTAGGCTTTCACTCTTATTATTTCTTGTGTCTCAGATGTAAATTTATTAAAACTTTATCATCTTATTATATTCATAGGTGTTAAATTATAAAAATTTTGATATATAAACAAGTAATATTCTATATATAACTAGGAAGATTTGTTGTTATTGTTATCCAAACTTTCAAACTTTTCAAAAATTGAAAATGATTAAAAACTTATAATACGAAAAAATTTTATTACATATTTACAAGAATATGTGAAAATTCAACTATTTTTCATAGTATCTTAAAATATATAAATAATTTTTTAAAATTATACCTATAATCATGTATTATACATGTATATTATGAGTATTTACTAACTAAGGTACTAAGAATTAATCATTAATAAAACATCTTATCGTTATTTCAAATAAATTTCCTAATACTAGTTTGAAATATGTTTTAAAGTAAAATAGTACATGTGTCCCATAAATCAGAAGTTTTGATTATTAATCAATTTTACCATGTTATCAGTAAGAATTACTATTTATGTATAAAAACTCACTATTACTTGAATTAAATTTACTCTCTAAAAAGTAAGTTTGGGATATAAAGTAGTAATTTATTTATTTAAAAAGTAAGTTTAATATTTATTTCAATTTACCTTTTGAAGTATAAAAGTTACTAATTTATTACTGTTAACTTACTATTTTAGATGGGAAACTTACTTTCTTATTTTTAAGTGTTATCCTATTTAGGTGGATAGGCCTATCAAATCATCAATGGTCGCTAAAAGTAAATCAAAAATAAATAAAAAATGGTCATATAAGTGTTATCCTATTTATGTCTCAAAAAGTAAATCGAAATAAAAATGAAAGTTACTTTTTAAAAAAAATAAATTACTACTTTATATTCGAAACTTACTTTTTGGAGATAAGTTTAGTTCAAGTAATAGTAAATTTTTATAGATTAATAGTAAATCTTGTTGATAGAATAGTAAATTTGGTTAATCATCAAAACTTACTAGTTTGTGGCATAAATTTACTATTTTACTTAAAGAAACTTATATGAAACAAGTATTAGGAAGTTTATTTAAAATAATGCTAAGATTTTTTTATTAATGATTTAAACTTAATATTATAGTTAATAATTGTTGGTAACGTAAATGTATAATACATGATTGTATGTATCCTCCATAAATGTTTTGTGTTTTAAGCATTTTAATAAATGTATGTATCATTTACAAATGTTAAGTGTTTTAATAAATTTATTTTCTAGGTCACAAGTATAAAATTAAAGTTGTACTAATGTAGCATAATCTTTGAAAATTATAGTAAATTTACCCATATATTAAGTTTTATGAGTTTCAAATATATTTTGTATCATTTACAATATGGATTTATATTCACATTTTTATCAAAATTATTTTTAATTGGCAAATATTATGTAAATTATTATAAAATGTCATTTTATAATAATCATAATTTTTATAGGTGAATGGTATATAAACTGCTAAAATTGTCAATTTATAAATGAGTAAATCTTACTACTTTATGGCATATATTAATCTAATCAACTAAAAAATATTACCTTAATTAAATGTACGTTGGTTGTTGATTTGAAAGTTGCACCCCTGTCATTATTTCATTATTACTACCACAAGTTTTTCTAATGAAAGTAAAACAAAATCAAATATCTATTCCTTTTTACATACAGTATTTATGTTTAGTAAAAAATTAATAAACCATGACTACATTTCATAATTTCTAATGAAATTAGTAACATTTTCTAAATAAATTAGAATAATTTGTAAAATATGTTATTTTTTTTACCAATATAATCAAAAGAAATTTGCACTCTTAAAAAGCAAATGGGAAGAAAGGACGATGGCATAAGTATAAATGTGAGCAACTATATGCATATCACACCATGAGTTTAGGTTTGATTTGTTCAAAACAACGGTAATTTATTTGTTAGTAGATATAAAATGCATATTATTTTTCTGCATATGGAAAATACAATTTCATATATACTAACCATTAACAGAATATGTAGTTTGAACACGATCAATTGAGCTCATATTTCATTTGTTTAGTTATCATTTATTTTGTTACTTAGGTTGAATATTTACATTTGAATAGAGTATTGATATCAGAGCTTCAATTATTCCCAATGACACTAATTTTATGCTGATAAAAGTTGGTCTAGACAATTAAGTGTCAATGACAACAATTGCTAGAATATATTTTTTTTAATTTTTTTTTGAAAAATGACAAAAAAATTACACTTTTTTTTGTTAAAATATCAAATTGTTAATTCAATTCAAATTAATTTTATAATAAAAAATATTATTCCTCAAAGTAGTTGCTTAATTAGTATCTATGCTCGTACTAGTGTCGAATGGATAACTAAAATAGGAAATTGCAACAAAAAATAATGTTACAATAAAGGTGCAAATAGGTAGGACTTTTGCTAATTTTAACCCAAAATGATAAAAAAGATAGGCTTTTTCGTAGTTTTGAATTCAAAAGTGTTGTGATTGTGATAGAATTCTTTGTTAAAATTTGAAACGGTTCAGAATTCCAGAGATAAGTGACAAGGTGATTTTTTACTTAAATATGAAAATTTTTTACTTTTAGTATTAGTAAGTTTAATTTAAACAAAAGTAAATTTTGTCAAATAATAAGTAAGTTAAATTACTCAAAGTATAAATTTTTATTTCTGACTAAAACTTATCTTTCAAGCATATACTTACTAGTTTTAATTAAAAACTTACTAAAGTTCATATTAATTAGTTTAATATAATATTTAAAAAGTCGCTAAAAAACTTGATCTGTCACTAAAGGTAATAGAAACCTATAATAGTAGGTTTCCCTAATATCGTTACCATAACTATAGGCACTGTAGCATTGTATATATATATATATTATTAAGTGATATTGAATTTTTTAAACAAAATTTGCTTGTAAAAGTAAGTGATAAACTATTCACTTATCATTTAATGTAACATATATTCAAAAATATTATATTTAATAATTTAATAAATTTAGATTTTAAATTTTAAATTTCAAACTTCAATTTTCAGATTTCAGTTTTATTAGACGCATCCTTAAAATAGATTCTCATTCTCTTGTGCACTTTCCTCTTTTAACTACTTAAACGCACATGCTTGTCTATACCGAAAATTTGGTCAGAGACCGTAGTGGAGTGGTTTGTTCCCCCCAAGGTTTCTTCTCCGATATTCCATCCGTTTTTATTACAAAAATACTAATGGGTCCAAGCGGCCAAAAAAAAAAATGCAGAAATTAGTTCCATAGATGGAGAAGCTTATACATGTCGTGGTTTTAACTTTACTCCTTCCCTTGTTAATAATTCGACATCATTGCTTTTGTACGATGCTGCGGTAGTCACTCCTTTATCTTTATCCGACCATTTGCAGAGTCTTCTCAATAGGTTCCACGATTTTGTATTCTAAGCAGGTAAGAGGCAGCTTCGTCTTTCAAACTCACGTTGCCGTCTATCTTCTTGTCTTCAATTTCTTGCTTTAGTTTCTTCTAGTTGGTTAGTTATTTCTTTTTCTTTGTGATAAATACTGCACCATATGGCATCAGCTTATGAATCTATAACCTCCTCTTCCTTTCAAGATACTACAAGTGGACTGTTCCATAAACGAGAACCCGCCTTCCTCGACATTCTCTAAGTCAGAAAGAAAGACTGAAAATGTCAGAAACAGTTCTCTCTTTTGTGCTGCGTCAACTCTCAACTTTTCTGCTCGAGGAGGGACGACTATTGGGAGGGCTTCGGCAAGAGGTTCAATTCATCAGGGATGAGTTGGGGCACATGAGAGCTTTCCTGAGAGAGGCAGAAGCAAAAGAAGAAGATGCTCAACCCAGGCTCCAAGAATGGATCAAGCAAGTGCGAGAGGCTGCTTATGACACTGAAGACATTCTTGATGAATTTGTAGCTCGCTTTGCTCGGCATCGCGCAACAGGATTCTACGGCTCTGTTCGGAGAGTTTTCAGCTCCATCAAGAATTTGAGAGCTCGTCATCGAGTTGCTAGCGAAATACAAAGCGTCAAGTCCAGAATCAAAAGTATTTCTGAAGGCCATCAAAGATACCAATCCGAATATGGTATCTCTGCCCAAGCGTCCAACTCACTTTCTGCTGTGAACAGCACAACATGGCGCTATAGCAGAGATGATGCGCTGCTTGTGGAAGAAGCTAAATTAGTTGGCATTGACGAGCCCAAGAAACATCTAATTTCTCAGCTCCTCGAAGGGGATGATTACCAACTAAAAGTTGTTTCAGTGGTTGGTATGGGAGGACTTGGCAAAACTACCCTAGTGAAAAGAGTCCATGAGGATCCTGACGTTAGAAGGCATTTCCCAGTTCGAGCTTGGGTAACTGTCTCTCAAACATGTGACTTTCAGGACCTCCTGAAAGACTTGATTCGGCAGTTACACAAGGAAGGGAAGAAACCAGTCCCACAATCGATCGAGTCCATGGCTACCACCGAGCTGAAAGAATTTATCAAAGATTTTCTTCAACAAGCTCGAAGGTATGCAATTGTTTTTGATGATGTATGGGACGTGGAATTTTGGAATACCATCAAATTTGCACTGCCCGAGAGTAGCCACGGCAACCGTGTCATGCTAACAACTCGAAGAGCTGATGTAGCCTCTGCCTCTTGCATTGAATCTCAGCGTTTTGTCTACAGAATGGAACCATTATCTACTGAGGGTTCATGGACCCTGTTTTGCAACAAGATCTTTAACGAAGGTAATTGCCCTGGCCATTTGATGGATGTTGCCAAAGGTATAGTGGACAAATGTGAGGGCTTGCCCCTTGCAATCATTGCAATCAGCGGGCTGTTGGCTTCGAAAGACGCAAACAGAATAGAGGAATGGGAGATGGTTCGACGCAGTCTTGGGGGTGAATTAGAAGGCACGGGCAAGCTGGATAGAATTAAAAAGATACTTTCTCTCAGTTATGGTGATTTGCCTTGGCATCTAAAGACATGTCTGCTGTACACAAGCATCTACCCAGAGGATTACGAAATAGGAGGCTATGAACTAATTAATTTGTGGATTGCTGAAAGGTTTGTAGGATGGAGAGAAGGAATGAGTATTCAAGATGTAGCCTGGGGTTATCTCAGTGAACTCGTTAATAGAAGCCTAATTCAAGTGACTCGTGTGTTTTATGAAGGATTACCCTACACCTGTCGAATCCATGACCTATTCAGAGAAGTTATTCTTCTCAAGTCATGGGAACAAAACATGGTCACAGTTACTACTGGACAACCAACGATGTGGCCTTCCGACAAGGTACGTCGTCTAGTAGTCTATAGTGGTAGCAGTAACAATACCCAGCACCACCAACAAAGACGAAATTATTGCTTTGACCACCTTCGGTCGTTCATTACAGTTGGATCCATGAACTCGCTACTATACAAAACATTGTTATCGGAAGTTTTAGGGAGCAGTAAGCTGTTAAAGGTTTTGAATTTGAGAGGTCAAGAGACACAGGAGGAAGTACCAAATGAGATTTTCGACTTGTTTCATCTCAGGCATCTGGGCCTATATGGTACGAGAGTGGAGAGAGTCCCAAAAGCCATTGGAAAGCTTCAACATTTGGAGTTTCTGGATTTGGGTAACACCAGAGTTAGGGACTTACCCATGGAACTCCTAAAGCTGCAAAAACTTCAGGTTCTCAAAGTATATCAACAAGTTGATACTTCAGATATTGATTATGGATATCATGGGTTTAAAGCTCCATCGAATATGGGAGGGCTTCTTGCCCTAGAAATATTAAGTTACATAGATGCTAGTAGTGGATCTATAATCATTAAGGAGATAGGAAAGCTGACCCAATTGAGAGGGCTATATATTACAAAGTTGAGAAGAGAAGATGGAAAGGAGCTCTGCTCCTCCCTTGCCAACCTCACCAGTCTTCAGAGATTAAGCGTTGCTTCAATTGGGAAAGGTGATGATCATGAGATAATGGATTTAAATCATCATCATCCTTCTCTTTCTTCTTCTTCCTCTTTGTTTCTTCATTCTCTTCGTCTGCTAATTTTGCGTGGCCGCTTAGAAAAGATGCCACAATGGGTAGCTCGTCTTCACGGCTTGCTAAGAATAGATTTGGACTGGAGTAGGTTAAGGGGTGAGGAGGATCCGCTTGAATCCCTCCAGTATTTGCCCAATTTGGGTGAAATCAATTTCTGTGGATCTTACCAGGGAGAAGGGCTGTGTTTCAAGGCTGGAGGGTTCCTAAATCTGAAGTGGTTGCACTTAAAGAGAATGGAAGGGTTGAGATGGATGAGAGTGGAGGAGGGTGCGTTGCCTCGTCTACAAACACTGTCTCTGCGACAACTTCCATTACTAGAGGAGTTACCTATGGGTATTCAGCACTTGAGCCATCTTCGATGGTTGATTTTGTATGAGACGAGTTCTCAATTGAGAGAGAAGCTGTTAGAGAATTACAAGGAAGAAAGTGAGGAGTACAGAAGAATCGCACACATTCCTGAAATTCTCATTGGTTACTATGCAGATGATAGGAAATGGAGACACCGCAGCCTGTGGGCGAAGAAGAAGAAAACTGATAATCATTCCTAGCAGCAGCAGTAGCCGCCGTGGCTTCCCTTTCTCTAGTTTGTGGACAACATTGCTTTCTCTTCTTTTGTTTTTATTTTTTATTAGTACTTTTTTTCACCATCTTCTGTGTCTTACCTTCTTATATATTGCAGGTATTATGTATAATGCTTGATGTTGTTAATGTACTGTATGCTATTACTCTTGGCTTGATTGTGCTAATAAACTTACACTATTTCTTAAAATATTTTTACACTCAAAATCTGCATTTCGTTCTCTTTTAGGAATTATCACAAAACATAAAATTTGAATTCGATTCAATTCACTCTAAAGATTTTTTTTTTCGAAACTTGACGAATCTGGGTGAACAATCAATAATCTTCTAGTAGTATAGAAGGACTCGTTACTCTCTTTTTTTTTTTGCAGTATTTATTGGAAAATCAAAAGATGTGGTTTACGCTGGCAATTAGGCACAAAAATGCGGATGATCTACTTATATGTATGTTGGCAATCAAGAGCAACCACGGACCCATTTGCTTTAGCAATGTAAGGGCTAGTTAATATTAAGTTGGGTAAATTGCATTTTATCCCCTATGATTACGTACTTTACCACATAATCTCTCTATAGTTTAAAAACATATATATAATCTACTCATGGTTTGAATTAAAGTATTATCTTTAATTTTTTCATTAAAACTAACGATCAATAGTAAAAGGTCAAAATCAAACTAATAAATTGACAAATTTATCTTTTCATTACTTGAAGAAATTTAAATAAAAAATAGATAAATAAGAAATAGAAAATGCCATTAAAATTTTGGTTTAAAAACCTATAATGATATTTGTAGTCAAAAAAGATTTGGTATTTTTTGTTTCTCATTTTCTTTAAATGCAATTTTAACTTTAAATTTTATATTATTTAACTTTCTCATAGCTTATGTTTCCTTATCTTTTCTTTTCTCACATTGACAACTAATTTCGTGTCCTTTAAACCTGAATATACTAAGACATTGGCTCCCATATTCAGTTAATTTGTCAAATCGTAAGAGCTAAACTTTTTACTAGTTTTTCAAGAATTAAATATTAACTAATATTGGTTTGAGGCAGAAAAGTGCATTTCAGAGCAAAGTTTTTTTTTTTTATCCAGAAAAAGTTTCTAGAATAGTACTGTAGTACTCTTTTGAAATTTGATGTATATATCATAAAGGTTATGGATTCTAATACCTCTGTCCCCTCTCTACTTCTTAAATCTCATTCCTTTCTTACTAGAATTTTTAAAAAAAAAAAATTTTGATGCATATGGATGAAAATGGTAATTATAAAAAATTAAAAAATGTGTTTATCATACAACCAAAAAAGTTAAATTTTTTTAAAAATTTTTTACTATCCAAACAAACCGACGTACTTGAATGGTGGTGCCGGGATTGAGAGGAGTAGCTTCAGCTTGCACAATGTCACCAACGTTTGCTTTCTTGAGATGGCTAATGCAGACTTCTATTCCGGTTACCTTTCGCCTCCCGGAGGCTAAGTAGGCTCCCATGCTCCCTAAATCCTCAGCTATGAGTGCTGACACCCCACCATGCAATGTCCCAAATGGCTGTTCAATCCAATGATCAACCATCATTAATTTCACAATGATTTCCTTTTTCATTTTTTTGATGAATTTATTTGGGACAAAAAAGAAGAAAACTAAGTCATGTACCTCGATGATTAATGGCAACGATGATTATTAGAATTAATTTATTTAGAGTTAATAACTAATTACCTGACAACACTTAGGTGTCACCTGTAATCAGCCACTAACTTTATCTGCCGAAGCATGTTCAAGCTTAAATCCAAATGGTCCAAGCGGATTACTTGGACCAAGAATGTTTGATGTTCCTGATCCTGGTGCCAGTGAGGTGGCCGTGGCAGTCGCAGTCACGGTCGCGGTTGTGGTCGCAGTGGTGGGGATTTCGGCATAACCATCGGTGTCTTCCTCCTCTTATCAGACTAATAAAATTAACTCTAATCATTTGGGTTTAAGTAGTAATGTATGAGACACTAAACCTAGGAACTATTAGACGAAAGTCAATTGGTATGAATTATTCAAACATTAACTGCTAATTGGACTACAAATGCTGCCTCCTTTTTAATATAGCCTAAAGAAAATGTCGTAGATGCCCAGATGGATTAAACTCTTGGGTGTTATTGATAGGTTATAATTTGTTACTACATTTATAATTATTTTTTCCCTTAATTTTAGCCAAATATTGTATTAATTGACGAATTTTACTTATATTTGGTTAATGGTGCTAATTGTAGGAAAATAACTAAAACATGATTAAAAGGGACAATTTCCAACTAATTTGGTGGTGGCACATTCAAGTTCAAAAGATTTGGGATTCGAGCGTGGAAGTTTCCAAGTCCGAGTAGAAGTCAACAAGAGCACGAGGTTGAAGATTGGGAGAATTTCTTTAATAGTGATTTTTATATTTTTAGGAAACGATTCACATTATCTTCGGCAGCTTTTCCTTTTCAATTAGGAGATTTCCTAGCTTGATTGGTGCGGATGAAGAGCAAAGTGGAGTCAAAGTGGGGCTCTTTCCTCTAGTCTTAATATGGCCGTATAAGACAAGGAAACAATTAGAAGAAAAAGGAAGTAGGCTTAGCTTAGGAGATTGGTTCCTCCTTGTTTAGCTGTTTTCTTGGGTTGTTTTTCTTGGTCCGCTCTTCTATTAGTACTAGGGAAAACATAGCTTTGAGGGGGAGAATGACTTCAGCTTTTTCGCACGGTTGTCCTCCATTAATGGAGGACTAACCTCCTAATTCTTGTCAAGGGAAACTGAAGATTTGGTTCAACAATTACTGTGAGATCTAGATTATTTTAATTGCATCCTCCATTTATTGGTATTCGTATGTTTTCTGCTTTTAATTGTTGTTATAGCTATCATGTATGATTAAATAGATGCGCAATATTTAATTATTCACGTAGGCTATTGTGCTAATTAGGGGTAATTGAATCCGTAATTGTTCGCTATCTCTATCTAAGTAGCAACTGACGTAATTGGGTTTATGTCAGGAGAACATACGATCTAATTTAAACAAACCCTCGTAGCGTGTTTGTTCGTTAGGATTGGGCCTTTCTAATTATTAATGCAATCTAGAAATTAAATCCTACGGTCGTATTTAGGGTTGTTTTTGGGTTAGAGAAATAGTTAACGGTCGTACCTTAACTATCGAGAAATTAAGAAAAGGTTGGTTGTTTATCGCGTGCATGACAACTATAACTAATCTGTTAATAAATGTAGGAATTATATTTGAATCGATGATCAGTTGCATGAACCATTTCTGAAGTGTACCATTGGCTAGAGTTTCCCCAATTATTTCTTTTAATTAATTATTTTCTGTAGTTAATTTATTTAGTTAATAATTCTTTAGCATTCACTCCTCAAACCCCCCGTTTGTCTTGACTCAAAAGAAACGAATTATCCCCAGTCCCTGTGGATTCGACCCTACTCACCGCTATATACAAATTTTGTATTATTCTCGAGTAGGTATTTATTATTGCACAGGTTCGGCACCTGTCAGTTATTAATGAAAGTGAACTAGAATTTATTAATTATTCAAACGTACTTGGCTGCTATTTTTCTGTTTTACCATCCAAAAAAAAAAGGGTTGTATCTTGTATATGCATAGATTGATTATTATCTATTTATATGAAATCTTTGAGCATGCAATCAATTGGTGCTTTTGTTGCAGAATATTCTTGATTGTTCTTTTGGGAAATGGAATCAGTACAGCAGATTCATCCTCACATAATTATAAGACATTCTGTTACCATATTATATATTGAGGGTTCCTATGTAGAGTTCAACATTTTGTTACCATATTATATTCTTGATGGTTCATCGATTTGGGCTTCTTCTTTCCTAATGATTTTGTACAGGTCCAAAGTTCCAGTCAATGGTCAAGAATCAGTTTGTAGAGTTGATAAACAAGACAGAATTAGGTTTTCTGTTGCCAATTAGATGAGTATATTAATCTAATTTGCATTTGTCTCCCACGGAATCTTGCTAAACCAGCTAGTACTGTTAGATGAGGTGAGTTTTTGAGAATTACATTGCAACCTGTTCTAACCGAAATCCTTCTACCATAGTTGAAAAACTTATATAAGATTGAAGAAGAGAAAATTCTAAACAATCAAATATACACCTATGGATATATTCCAATGGTACTAAATTCTGAAAATACATAAGAAGACCAACAAAAAACAAAAAAAAATCCACCCGTTGGTGTGTGACTTGTATACGCGTTTTTTTTTCCGTGCCGGTAGACATTTAGATAGTTTATCTTTTTTTTTTTTGGGTCAAGTGTTCTCTATTCTAGTATGTTTAGTCAAAATATGTTTTTTATTCCCCCCAGTCCAAAGAGGATCAATAGTTGTCCCCAAATTGTCCCTTTAATTACTCAAATTTAAAATCTATCAGCTACAAATGAAATGTCTTATCAACAAAATTGGACTCGATTCTGAGTCAAAATATGTTTAACCAACAATTAATCCAGTACTTAAGATTGTCACGCCCCATTTTTTTGAAAAATAATAAAACAAATCTAATGTATTTAGGTATTAGAAAAATGAATTTTTTGATTTGATAAATGAGTTCTTTATTTTATAGAATAAACAAAAGAAAAAGGGCCCAAAATGGGACTTAAAAAAAATGTGACGATTTTGGCCCAAAATAAAAGTCTAAAAATGGTTTTTTAGGAAAAATAGGAGTCGCCACTTGGTATCGAGTTTAAGTGTACCAAGTCGCCTAAAATTGAATTTTAAATAAAAAATAGATAAAACTCTTTTTAAATGACTCCAAGTCTTTGGAAACAAAAGAAAGGGTTCGAGAGTCATGGTTGAAGAAAGGGAAGGTAAGGATAAAATACAAGATACCCTTTCGATCTAACTAAGATTAGATGCGAGATTTAGTCGAAAAGTTTCCCTAATCTAACTTATAGTCTTATCACATTAAGATGTTTTTACATGGATGCAAAACCTAAACCTAAATATATTTTCAAAATTTAATTGGTGTCAATCGCATTAATTGTGACGCCCAAGAATGATTCTTTGAAAAGGTAAAAACCCATAAAACAAATAACCAAAACCCAATCAAAAATAAACAAACCTACCATCAAAATCCAATTAAATTAAACCTAATCCAATTCTCATCTAAATTTTTTTATTAAAACCTAACAAGATAATAAAATAACTAAAAATTATTAAAATCTAATTATACCATAAAATCCAGAATTAATCTACCCAACAACTCACTGAAAATATAAAAGGAGGATTAAAAAGGGCAAAATTGGTTCAAATATTCAGATTTTGAGCCATAGTGAAATTAGTTAGAAATTCGGGGGTAAAAATGGAAATTGCTTAAGATTTTTCATGCAAGCTTCGCATGCTTCCTTTCTTCTGCAACTTTTCTGGGTCTTCATGTCAAAACAGAGGGAACCAAAATCCAAACAAGCCTCGAACTTTCAAACCAAGACAATGATGTCACATAATCCTAACATCAACATCCGACCTTATTACATAAATATCATATCTTTAATCAAAATCAAAGCAAGCCTGAGCTAAATGATGCACAACAGGAAGAACAATATCAAAGGCAAGCAACAGTACAGGAAAGCCTTGATGGATTGGGTCAAGATTTAAGCTTATATGGAGATGAAGCAAGCAAAAAGAAGCTACCTTTTGATGAGTGGATGCAATAAACTTCGAAGGAAGATGAACCTAAGAGCGGTAAAGTGAAGCTGCAAAACTTCCAGGAACCCACTTCAAGACTGATGATAGATGATTTTCGGCCCAGATCTGAGAGATGGCACAGATATAAAAACACATCCAAAGGAGTAAAACTGAGATAAGATTTGGATCACCAATTGAGCCAAAAAATCAGCCCTAGCTCATGTTTTTCCTCAAAATTTTTCTGCACTTTCCTTTCCTTTTTTTCTCTCGATTTTTCTCCTTTTCTCCCTTTTCTTACTTGCTCTGCCGCCTCTCTACTCCCTCTTGTTCTTTTTTTCAGCCTTTCTTTTGCTTTTAAATGCCAAAAACACCTCTCAAACCCTAGAAACAAGGGTGGATATGAAACCTGCTTTGAGAGCCATTTTTGATCCCTTGGATCCATTTTGCAGGTGTCTCAAGATGACATTAGGAAAGATTAGCTGTCCATGTACTTGCTCAAACGTGTCGGACAACGAAAATGGGAGCCAAAAATAAATTTGAACAGGAAATTAATTTAAGTTTTGCAAGTTTAAAATTAATTAGTGCTTGATTTGGAGGATATGAATATCCCGTATTTACCTGAAGAAATTGGTGAAGTTAATCTTCTAAGGTATCTTGGTTTAAGAGGGACAGAAATCAAAAGGCTTCCAATTGCTTTAGGTTGCTTGCAAACTCTTGACATTCAGTAGTGGAGGTACCAAATGTGTTATGGAAGCTTAAAAATTTTGCAGTAAGTTTTATGTCCATGACACTAGTCGAGGTGTACCACTAAAGTTTGAAACATTGAAGAGTCTCTGAGCTCTATGCAATGTGCATCTTGATAGATTGATAGCAAATTAATGTTGCTAAATTTTCTGGATAGATGGAAGGTCAAGAAGTAATGAACTTTTTGATTCAATTGAAAGTTCGATGTATCTGTGGAGTTTGTTATGCCATGAAAGACGGGAAAATCCATCTTTGATTGGACTTTCAAATCTGAGTAATGTTACAAAGCTTAAGTTATTATCAGTGCCTAATAGTTTTCCCCCTAAACTCGCTCATTCTTATCATGTTCTGTTGAAGATTCTTATCTTCATAAGCTGTTAAGGAGAAAGCTGAAAGTTTAACAGAAGGGTATATTTGAAAGACAAAGAAACGAATTTTGTATATGGTATTAAAGAGGCTGACACTGTAGGTTAAGAGAGAATTGAATTCTGGGCTGCTTTACGATTCTTAAAAGAGAAGGGTAAAAAATTTGGACTAAAGAAACTGTGTAAGCTATTGCTGTTTGGACCTGGAAACATGGCATAAAGTTGATTGTAGCCTTTTGCGTACCAAATAATTTTTTATATGGCACTCTCCTAAAACAAGCAATCTGCCCTTCTTTTTTCTGTTTTTTGAGAATTTCCCACGTCTCACAACCTGATTAATGTAAATCCATTTAAATCAAAACCGGCTTTCTTTTGACTGGAGTAGTTGCTCTTGTTTAAGAAGCTGGAGGACAAAACCGGAAGGAAAAATGGGACTATGGAATCGCAGGTCTCTTCTAAGATCAGTCAGAACAAAACGACAACTGGACCATTGGCAAATATTCGATTCAGTAAGCAGGAGGGTGAGGTTGGAGACTTGGAATCATCCTTTACGTACCAACTGAATGTAGATATCTTGTAAATTTATTGATTCCTTACCTATAGACAAGATATAGAGTTGCATATTAGTTTGATAAATTCCATTTCCACCTGTAAATTATATCATATAATATGTTCTTCATTGTTGTAATTGGGTATGTTGATTGGCTAAACAAACTTCTTTCAAAATCTGCAAACTTTTAGTACAATATTGTAGCCAAGTTGTTAAGCCAAATATTGGCAATATTGTAGTTAGCATGCTAAACATCTTAGCAAGTATAGTAGTAGTGATACCAAAATGCACATCTTTCATTTAATTTGGTTTTATTTATTTATTTATTTATTTTGGTCCGTTCTCAATGAAGCAGAAAATCAAGTTTTAAGAAAGAAAAAGAAATTGACAATCAAGAAAAAGGCAGAGGTAAATGATGGAAAATCAAGTTGAAGATTGAGATAGGAATCTTACACCATCTTTTTTTTTTCCCCTCTATAAAGGTGACTTGGTTATGTTGTGTTGAAAATATGCTATAAGGTAACTTGTTATCGTGAAATCCCCTACCCAGTGCTTGTAAAGCAGAGTTAAAGAACATACGATTGGAATCATCATTTACGTACAAACTGAATATAGATTTCTTGTAAAGTCATTGATTCCTTACCACTTCTGCCACTTCTGCTTTATAAGAATGTCTAGAAAAACAGATGCAGATATTAATCTGGCTTTGCAACTGCACTTGAAAGATAAGAGCCTCTCCTCCATTTCTGTCTGGTTCTTACTCTTTTATTGAGAAGCAAACCTCTCTTAGATTAGATGGCTGACCCTGCTCTCTCTTTTGTTATTGAGAGAACTGGCGATCTGCTAATTCAAAAAATTGTTTTCCTGAAAGGCGTTCGACGACAAGTTGAGAGGCTTCAAAATGATCTGGTCCGGATGAGGTGTTTCCTGAAAGATGCTGATCAGAAGCAAATTGAAGAAGAGAGGATCCGCAACTGGGTTTCTGAAATCAGAGCTGCTGCCTACGATGCGGAGGATGTCATCGAGATCTTTGCCAGCAAAGTTGAGTTCTTCACAAAGGACAAGGGACTCGTCACCAAATTGACGTATTATCCCTTGAAAATTGGGAACCTCTACAAGATAGGCAAAGAGATTGAATCCTTACGGATGAGGCTCAAGGAGATTGCTGATAGCCGCGAAGAGTATGGTATCAAAAATCTTGAAGGGGGAACGACTACGCGTGGGGAAGAGCTTCAATGGATCCGGCGATCCTCTCCTTTCAGCGACGAAAAGGATGTAGTGGGCTTCGGGGAGATAACAAAATCGCTGGTGGCAGAACTTTTGAAAGAGGACAGAAACCGCCGCGTCGTTTCAATCATTGGCATGGGAGGTGCTGGTAAGACAACTCTAGCCACAAAAGTTTATAACCATGCTGATGTTAGGGAGAGATTCAACTGCCGTGCTTGGGTATGTGTCTCTTCAAGCTACGATTACAAAAAGATGCTGAGGGCAATCATAAAGCAACTGAATCCAATAACTAATAAGCTACTTGACATGTTGGAAAAGATGGAAGAGGAAGACTTGGAACGAAGGCTCTATCAAGATCTACAAGACAAATGTTATCTTGTGGTGCTTGATGATGTATGGGAGGTAGCAGCGTGGGATTGTCTTGCCAGGAGGGCCTTTCCTGATGTTGGCACATCAAGTAGAGTGCTACTTACAAGTCGCAATCGGGATGTTGCCCAACACGCTGATGCTTATAGACACCCGTATGAGTTGAAAACTTTGGGGCAGGAAGACAGCTGGCAGTTGTTTCTCAAAAAGGCCTTAGGCCACGGAGCTAATGCTGGGTGTCCTTCGGATTTGGAAGAAGTAGGCAGAGAGATTGCAAGGAGATGTGGCGGTCTACCACTGGCCATAACGGTTATAGGTGGCCTGCTACTAGGCAAGAATAAGTCGAATACTGAATGGGAGAACGTTCTCAACAACTTTGGCGCATACCTATCAAGGAGCCAGAGTGAAGCAGGGAAAATTAGTGAAGCAGGGGCAATTCTGGAATTAAGTTATGCAGACCTCCCTGCCAATCTGAAATTTTGCTTTTTGTATTTGGGTTTGTTTCCGGAAGACTCCGTGATTTCTGTGCACAAGTTGATCCATATGTGGGTTGCTGAGGGAATAATGCAGAAAAGAGATGCAAAAAATTTGGAGGAAACTGCAGCATATGAAGATGTGGAGCGACTTTGTAGCAGAAATATGGTCCAGGTGGCGGAAATGACGGTTGATAAGAGGATTAAAAGCTGCAGAGTCCATGATTTACTGCGAGAGCTTGCAATCAGAAAGGCAGAGGATGAAATTTTTTTTCAAATCCATGGCACCAGAGATGATAAAATATCAGCCAAATCCAGGTACCTTGCTGTTCATAGTCTCCCTCTGGATGAAAATTATTTTGGGTCTTCGACCCCTCCTCTCCGGTCTCTACTTGTTTTCAATATCCGCAGTTTCGGGGAAAACTTTAGTCTTAGCTTCAAAAGTTTCAAAAAGCTCAGGATACTAGACCTTGAGAATGCTGGGATGGGTAATTTGCCAGAAGGAATTGGTGAAGTCAGGCTTCTAAGGTACCTCAATTTAAGAGACACACACATTGAAAGGCTCCCTCATTCCGTCGGTTGCTTGCGATACCTACAAACTCTTGACATACGGACAAGGAAAGGCCCAAATCAGAGAGTGAAAGTTTCAAATTTCATTTGGAAGCTTGAAAGTTTACGGCATCTATATGCGCGTTATATGGAATGTGATGTGCCTCTTAAGATTGAAGGATTGAGGAATCTCCAGACTTTGTCACGCATACGCTTTGATGATATCATGCATAATGACATGATAACTCTGACAAGTCTTCAGAAACTGGGAATTTGGGTGGATGACAGGTCAGACATAGACAAACTCTGTCTGCATTTATCTGAGGTTGGAAGCCTAAAGACGTTACGTCTTTGTCGGTATTCGGGAAATCCAGGATCTCAAGGTGGATTTTCTAAGCTCCGTCATGTAACAGAGCTTAAGCTATCCAATTGGACAATGCTGCCTCCTGATTTCCCTCCAAATCTCTCTCGCTTGTCTTTGAAATACGTAATTCTCGATGATGACCCAATGCCAGTACTGGAGAAGTTGGGACAGCTGTCGTTCCTCAAAATGAAATTTCAATTTGGGGGACCCATTTCTAGGCATATGGTCATTTCTAGGCATGGGTTTCACCAATTGAAATTCCTTGTGCTCAAGGACCGACTCATGAATGAAATAAAGGTGGAGAAAGGTGCACTGCCACAGCTTCGGTGCCTGAGAATCAGGGACTGCCGCAAATTACAGAAATTGCCGGAAGAGCTGAAGCACATATCTAGTCTTGATGCGCTCGAGCTTGTGGACATGCCAGAAGATTTCATCAGTGGGCTTGATGCGGACCTGGTATCCCGTGTCCCTAATCTCAGAATATTTTGACTCGCAGAAGGAAAGAAGATCAAACGGAGAATGCAACCTGGTATTTGTATTTCGCGCATAGAATGGAAGGTATGTCGTGTAGTGATTAATAAAATTATTTCAAGTTTTTATCAAAATACATAAATAAAAAGAATGTTTCCGTATTTGTTTTCCCCAATTCACAAGCTTTTTAAGTCCTTTGTTTTTTTTTTTTAATTATTTGAAATCTCACACTTCACAAGGAATGACTCTTTTGTTATTCATGGGGCATAACAGTTGTTTGTCTTTCTATAAATTTACATATATAATACAAGTAGTAATTTAAAAAAAAAGAAAGAAAATGCATAGTTAAATGTCGAAATCAATAAAAATATGTAGAGTTATTTGGTTGATTCTAATTTTTCCAATGCTGTCCACACCGAAAAAGAGAATAAGGAAATAAAAGGCATAGTGTAGATATACAATTTAAGCAAAGAGTAGATATTACCATAAAAAAAATATGCATCATCAAAGCAACAAACATGTATTTTATTATTTACACAGTTTTATTTATTTACATCATAAACATATTTTTTAATCACCTTTTTCTATCTCACATTATCACATTATAAAGGTGCTATAGTATTTTTTTAAAAAAAAAATTATCCTAAAAGTGCTATCCAAACACACTCAAATTGTTCAATTGAAATTCATCACACCAACCTATTCTACAAGGGCTGAAGTGCTGTCACATGTTAACACTTGGTATCTATGCATTGTGCATTTCCATACAAGAATATATATTCAACATTACATTCAAGTGCTTTGCAACTCTATCCACTTCATATTGTATCTCCATAAGACATTAAGACTTTGCTTAACTAAATCAACAGCAGAAAAGCAACTTTGCTTAACTATGCAAAGTTGAAGTCAACAAATGCTCCCAAATTATTCACAGCTGAAATTATATCAAGGAACCTTTTAAGCAGTAGAAAGAAGTTAAAAAAAAAAAAACAGTTTTAAAGTATAAATTCATGAAGGTAATGCCCTAAAAGATAGCAACATGCCATGAACAACACCAAAAAAGGAGGGCTAAGGCATTTAAATTTATATTTCTCCATCTTTGAAGTATTTAACGTGAGAAATGCCATTTTGCAACTGGGCCAATTCAGTGCACAACCAAGCTAATTGTAAGGAATGCCATTACAAATTCCAATATGAGAAATGCCATTATCTAAGAATTGGCAGGGCAAGATTCTAAGCTTCAGTACACAACCAGGCTAATTCAAATCATGAATCAGTAGCATGCATAGCAGCTGATCGGCACAAAAACTCAGTTCAATTCTTCGGGAAAAAAAAAAAAGAGTCAAACTTCCATAAAGTTAGTCAATCGCAAAATGTGCAGATTTTCTATTATGCAAGGCAAAAACATCCCTCTTGCTCAGATCTCATCGTCGGGTCATTGGATCACATGGATGAAGGAAAAACATCCACTCAATGTAGAGCAGTTTGGAACTTGGTTCAAGGTATATGGCACTAAAGGACTTAATATAAACCAGTAGGTTTTATTTACCAAATCTCGCAAGTACAAACATATAAATTTAATCTCAATTGTACCTACCAAAATATAATTTTAAATCTTACCCAAAAATACTACAATATTCTGAAATTAAACAAAATTCATATATTTAGGAATTAGATATTGTGAATTTAAACTTTAAACCATGTATTTAGGAATTATACATTGCAACTTTGTTAAAAAAAAAAAAAAGAGAAACTTGGAATCTGGATGAAGTCAAGAAACTAGAAAGTAGATATGAAAACTTGATAAGAAGTAAAAGATGAGAAGAAAGTGAGTGAGTGAGGCACTTAGTAACTAGTCTTTGGAATTAATAAGAACCTATTCTTTTTTTTTTTTCAATTTAATAGATAAAAACAAAAAAAAAAAAATACTAGTTCAACGGTTCATTTCTATTCGAACGGTTCACATGGTTCTCATCGATTTTTAAATTCAATCAATCCAAAGTATAAATCAGATTGTAGTTCGACCATTTGAATCAGCCGATTCAACCTGAAGATAAAATTATTCCTGGCAAGCTGAATACTCCACAGGGTATAGACATGAAAGTTATTAGTTAAAGAAACCTTTACTCATCCTTAAAATAGGAAAATCCCTTTGATGTGTTCTATGTGAAGCAACATTTCCCCAAACTAGTTGTGAGCAAAAGTCCCTTTCATAGTGATTCTCATTGCCATTCCTTAGCAGCAACCAAACAGGTGGTAAGTCGTAGCATTATAAGGGTGAGCAAAAGAAATTCGCGAAAACTCCACAGTAGCAGGGTCCTGTCCATAAATAGTCAAAAGGAATGCCAAAATTTCAAGAGTGGCTTGCTCGCAGGATCAGACGTAGGGGTGGGGAGAAGTTATGGATAGTGCTGGTTACGATAGACAGATGAAGAGTAGAAATTACGCAGGCAGGGTGTTTTCTTTATAATGTAAAACATGTAGACGGGAAAGCAACATTTCCCCAAAACCAGTTGTTTGCAAGAGAAAGAGTAGAATTCCAGGGTGAAATGTTGGTCTCCGGTGCTTTGGTATGATACAATCAGCTAGTATTACACAACACATCTAGTACAAACTTGTCAAATCATTGTAACTTCGACAAAAGTATGAAAAAATCAATACTGAAACATTTTCAAAAGGGAAACAGGGTATCCAGATGGGCAACCATCTAGCCACTAAGATCTAATGACTATCTAAATAAGATTAACACATAATTGAATATAGGCTTTTATCATAGATATAACCACGCATAGATTTCCAACCGTCAAGTTTATGTTGGTTCCATTTCTGACTGTAGAAAATAGGCGATACAAGACTTTCGCAAAAGCCCGTAACATCCCTAAACGCATTTCCAATGCCAGTCACCAACAAGTCCCTCTTAGCTTCTCCTGTCAGACTCTGCACAACTCCTTCATCATCCAAACATCCATATAAAAACCCCTATTCATCATCGAAACTTCAGTAGAATAACCCGTGAAGCAACCACTGCTAGACATCCACCAAAAACTTCAATACGATCGAAAAAAGAATCTTCTGGAGGAGAAGAAGGCCCAGGCAGAGGCTTAAATTCCTCAGAACTCAAATCGAAAGACATAATCAGTGAACCATCACACTCCCCCAACCAATGTACAGCACCGTTCAGAAACACCCCTTTAACATCAGCAGGACGATCACACAGAACATCGATTCTCCTCCAAGTTCCGCTCCTCAGACTAAAAACATCGAGATAAGCATCATTGTTAACCTTGTCACTCCCAAAAAACATGACGATTTTATAGTCATCATTAGATCTAAAATAACCGAAAGCAATCCCACCTCGACGAGCCCACGGAGCCAAAGGGTTCGCGGGTATTCCCACGAGCTCCATGGTTGTGGGGTTTATCAAATAGTACTTAGTATCGGGACTCCTCCTCTTGAATTTTGAAACTAAGACCAACCCATTGCAAGAACCGATAATAGTGGCGCCGGTCAATTTGTCCTCTAGAAGCGTGAGCTTTTTTGAAACGCCATCGTTGTCAGCGCTGCCAGTGGGGTTCAAAGATAGGGTGGACAAAGTTGATTTTTCTGTGGGAGGAGAAGAAGAGAGGATAAATTATTGGGGGTGACGGAGGTGGAGATCGAGGTGGGCTTTGATGAATACAGGGTCGGAGAGAAGAGAACGCCATGACTTCGAAACGCACCTGAATTTGCCGACGGATTTTGCTGGGAGGCGTAAGAGTACGTCGATAATGAGTTCCCGGGGAACATTTGGAGCCAGGTCAGCCGTAGACACCGGCATTTGGGATTGATCCAACTGTTTTAGGGGCATAGATTAACAGACTCTATCCCAATCCAGTAACTAAAAATTTGCAGATGGGGGATATGGAGGGCGGTGGTTGAGGGAGGTGGTAGCACTGTTTCGAGAACCGGGGAGTATGACGGGCTCCAGGAAAATAGCAGCAGGTGTTAACTGCTGCTGGAATCGATCGCTTTTATGGTAAGAACACGTTGACCGTTCCTAGTAGGAAGCGTTTACGTGTCCAAAGACTAAAGGGACACGAAAGATGCTGCCAAAATCTGCAGGGGGGCCGCCTGGCAAGGAATGTGCCGGAACCAGCCGTCGGAAACATTTACGTGTCCAAGAACTAAAGGGACACGAAAGACGCTGTCAAATCTGCCAAGGCACCTGGCCAGAAATATGCCGGAACCAGAAGAAAAGGTGAATAGAATAGACCCCAAAAATGGTGACATAGTAATAAAGAAGTAAGTCGTACTGCAAGGACGGTGAGCAAGAGAAACACGGCTCAAGAGTGGCAGGGCCAGTCCATAAAATACTAGTCAAAAGCAATGCCAGAATTTCAGGAAGAAGGCCAAACACTAATACTGAGCTCGGTTTTGGTTTAAAAGTTTTCAATTATTTTACTTTATTTAAACTTTTAGACTAATATTATTGTCATTTTCACCTATCAATTTAGTCCAATTGGTCATCAAACTTGCAATTTAGTATTGTGTCATTTATCCATTTTGTTTGACTTAAAACGTAATTAACTGAACAAAACACATAGTACAAGTTAATATTTAAACTAACAGGAAAAAAAATTTGAAAAGATATACTAAATATAAATTTTTTTAAGCTACTCTCAGAGATTGTTGTATAACTCATACGATACAGAATATGTATCCTTTTTAATAATGAAAAGGAAATAATATTAGGTTACACATAATTTCAACAAAAAAAAAAGCAATAATGTAATTTTCTTTTATTTGGTTCTAGGACGGCCATTGGCCATTACATAGGAACTAGACGGGGTGATGCTACACCTCTGATATCA
Source organism: Coffea eugenioides (assembly GCF_003713205.1). NCBI lineage: Eukaryota > Viridiplantae > Streptophyta > Magnoliopsida > Gentianales > Rubiaceae > Coffea > Coffea eugenioides. The sequence continues at coordinate 11,890,722 of NC_040038.1, read as the reverse complement.
AAACACAGCAACAACATAATTGAAAATGGTGGGCTCTTGAACTCCGATAATCCTGGAGGCAAATTTAGGCTCATTTTTAGCTAGATGATCTGCACGCACAGGAGTTGCTTTCCCTCCAAACGTGCATCAGCTGGCATTCCCAATCCTTCTTGCGCCTTTCTGATCAGGTTGTGGTGAGGGCTATCCTTGGAGGCTTCTTTTATAGTTGTATGCTCACTTTTGAGTCTGATTCAACTGTTAGTTTCTTTCCCCTGTCTTCCATGCAAATTCCATCCCATAAATTAATGCCCACAGCTCTGTTTCAGTGTTGGTAGCTGAATCCAATGTTTGCTGAGAATCCTCCTGCCCAGCAGCCTTGGATTCCCAGCCGCAGCCCCGTCGACGTCATTAGTTTCTTCCAACCTGTTGGAGGCTCTACCTGTCCAATGTCGCGCAGCACTTCCTTCTGGCAAACTTTCTTGCGGGGATGGCTTTAGCTCTTGTATGAACCTCTTGCTTCCTCCACAATCTTCTGTAGGTTGAGGCTATGTTTTCAGAACCGAACCCGGTATCGACTCGGTCAAACTCAGGGGTCAAGGATCAAGGGTCAATGGGTTCAACCGAATTCAATAGGAGTTGAACCGGATGACGTCATAAATTAAAATTATTTAAAATTAAAATATTATATGTAAAATACCAAATAACATGTTAATATTAATAAGGTATATTCATATATATTTCATGTTTCAAATATATTTAACAAGAAAATACAAAGAAATTAGAACAATCAAATAGCAATTTATATTATTTAATGAGCATTAACAAGTTTAGAATTAAAATTATGGACTTAATTGAAAAATAACACCAAACTTTAAGAAAATAAAGTATGAAATATTTGAGGTATATTAATAATTTTTAACAATATAAGGGTCAAAACATAATATTGAAAAAGTTTGAGTTTTTTTTTTAAATGATGATTGAACCGGAAAATCCGGTTTTTTCCGTTCAAAACCGGTTATTGACCAGATTTTTACTTATCCGATTTTTTTTTACCGAATTTTTACTTATCCGATTTTTTAGCATAATTCGGACCGGACACTTGGCCGGTTCCCGGTTCGATTGATCGAATTGGCCGGTCCGATCCGAATTTTAAAACACATGGTTGAGGTTCCTCCGAGTCCAAGTCATTTTGTGAGATTGCCTCGTTCCTAAAGACAATGATGTAATTGCACTCACTTTTATTGTGCTTTTAACTCTTCGACTAGTTTTCATATGGGGTAAATTGCATATATTTATGTCTGAAGGGGGTAAAGTGAGACTAATAAAATTAGTTGTAACGCATGTGAAATAAAAAAGTAATTATAAAAAATAAAAAATGATCAGAAAATATGTTTATTATACAAATAAAAAAATTAATTATTTTTTAAAAATTTTTCTTGTCCAAACAATCCCATAGTTTGGAAAGCCATCTTCTATCGAAAAATTTTTACGTTTTGCATAAACACATTTTCTAATCACATTTTTATCTCATATATATCAAATCATTATAATATATTTTTAACAAAAACCCCCAGAAAATTGCAATCAAAGTAGGATAGGCTCCCAAGCTCCCTAAATCGGCAGCTATGAGTTCTGATACCCCACCATGCAATTTCCCAATTGGCTGTTCAATACAATGATCAACCATCATTAATTTAACAATGACTTTTTTTTCATTTTTTTGACGAATTTATTTGAAAAAGAAAAAGTCATTTACCACTATGATTAACGGCAATGTTGATTGTTAAAATTAATTTATGTAGAGTTAACAATTAATTAACTGGCAACACTTGAGTATCAGTTGAAACCATCCACTAACTTTATATCTGCTGAAGCATGTTCAAGCTTAAATCTAAATGGTCCAAGCGGATTACTAGGACCAAGGATGTTTGATGTTCGTGATCCAGACACCGGTGAGGGTGGCAGTGGCGGTTGTGGTTGTGCTGGTGGGGACTTCGCCATAACCATCGGTGTCTTGCTCCTCTTACCAGACTGATAAAATTAACTATAATCATTTGGGCTTAAGTAGTAATCTCTGAGACACTAAACTTATTTTGGCGCCTCTAAGACACTAAACTTCTTAGTTTGGGAGTTTAGGATAGAAAAGAAAAGAAGGGAAAGCTTAAGTTATGAGAGAAGAGGAGAAGAGAAGAGATTGTCATGTTGTTTGGGAGTTTTGAGAATTAGTGAAATGATTTTGGATATGAAAATCATTAAATATTTGTTCAAAACCTTTTTTTAAGGACAAAATAGGTATTTTAAAAAAATTAACAAGCTTTCTCCAAACTTTCTTCCCATTTCCTTCCAATTTGGGAGGAAACATTTTGGTTACTATTTATCCTTCCATTTCCTTTCTTTTGTACTAAAAACTAACAAATGAAGGAAAAATTAATTTTCTCTTCTTTCCTTTTCTTTTCTACCCAAATCCTCCACTCCCAGGCGAACCCTTAGGTACCATTGGATGAAAGTCAACTGGTATCAATTATTCAAACATTAACTACTACTCTCTCCCTTTTTTTATAACTGACGTTTAAGAAATTTGCTCTAGTGTACTTTTATCTGTCGTTTTATTATCCCCATACAGTATTAATTATTTTTTCACAATTTTACCCTTTTATCTCTCTTTTTCAATACAGGGTTCTTAATTGATACTCCTAGTTTGGTGGGAGTTAGTTTGCATTGCTTTTTGCCTAGTAAAACAGCACCATTTAGTACTCTAGTGAGAGAAAATATGGGTAAATTGGACAATTAATGAGGGTACAAAAGGAAAGTAGTGTACAGATTTAAGCAATGAAAAACTTTTCTTAATTGGTGTGCAAAACCTTAGACATCAGTTATAAAAAAAGGGAGGGAGTAATTAACAACCGCAAACGTTGCCTGCTTTTTTCATTAACCTAAAGAAAATGTCGTAGATGCCCAGATGGATTAAACTCGGTTGTTATTAATGAAAGTGAACTAGAATTAATTATTCAAACGTACCTTGATTGCTATTTGTCTGTTCAATTTTTCTAATGAGTATCTATTAACCACTCGTTAACACATTTAAATTTTATTGGACTTATCATATATATACATATATTAATAATTATTACATTTTCTTACATTTACACATTCTCCATAATTAATCTTATCTTTTCAAAAATCTAGTACCTCAACTATGTTTTAAACAGATCCTTTTCTGTTTTACAATCCAAAAAAAAGTGTTGTATATGCAGAGATTGATTAGTATCTGTTTATATGAATTCTTTGAGCATGCAATCAATTGCTGCTTTTGTTGCAGAATATTTCTTGTTTATTCTTTTGGAAACGGAATCAGTGAAACAGATTCATCCTCAAACAGCCCGAGCCGTTGCGCAAAGTGTTCTCTTTTTTAGTATTTTTAGTCAAAATGGGTTCTTTTATTATTTTTTTCTTTTTTACATTCCAATCTAAAGAAAATCAATAGTTGTTCCCTACTTATCTCCTTGATTACTCCAATTTATGACTTGTTGGTTACAAGTGAAACGTCTTACCAACTAGACTGCGTGAAGGGCCTGATTCTAAAAATTCAGATAGTGTTGACTAAAACATAAATAATAAATATATTTCTACCTTTAAATTAGTGCGTGCAATAGCATCTGAAGTCACGAATAAATTAAGTTAGCAAATTTATTAACTTATGGCCTACTTGATTGGCTAGTCAAACTTTTGAATAGGGAAGAGAAGTTGATAGCTTCAAATTTAAGGGCCATCAAAAAATTAAGAATTGTAAGCCTCACAAATTAATTATTTCAAAGTATCAGTAAAGAATTAGTAATATTAAGCTAAGCTATTCATATTAACATTGTCTCCGCTGGACTGCTAATTGCCTGTATATGAGACTCGAAAATAGGTCCTCATAATTTTTGGGGCTCGTTGTATAATTCAGACAAAAACCAGAAAATTAATGAATGTCAACAGGAAAAAAAAGTTATCCATTACCTTAAGAGAAAAATATAACGAAAAAAATTTCTTGCAGTTTAGGAAAATTATGAAAATTATGAAAAAAAGTATTCTAAGTACCATAATAAAACAAATATTTATGGTTTTAAAACCTACCCTTTATTCTCACAAGTTCAACGGAAAACCATAAATGGTATCCATTTTATATCACCATGCAGTCCAAATTAATTAATGTTGTGGAGCCTCTTGAAAACCATTAGAAATGTATTAAAAACAAAATGTGGATTTTCTGACTTGTTGAATTGATTTTAAGATTTACCATTAGAAATATTTTGATTTTCAGTGACTTGTCTTAGTTCCCCTGACAAGCTGTGATGACTATTTTCTATAGTGTGATAAGACAAAAAAGAAATTAATTCTTTGATGTTTACCTTTTAATTTAGGGAGGGCCTAAATCCACAGCCTCACATCCTATACCACACTCTAAAGATGAAAATGACATCAAAACCCTTTACTTTTAATGGTTTTCTTCTAACCTTTTGCAATTCCAAATTTATGCTTGCATGCACTAGATGCAATCTGCTTAGCACTGTTCTTTTTACCATTTTTTCAATTATCTTGTCTTCTAAATGTTTTCAACAAAAATCTCACGGGTTTTGAAAACTCTTGGGCCTATAGGATGTGTAATGTGTATTTTTAATTTTTTTTCCTCCTTTTCTTATCTTAATTTTTTTTTTTTAAATATATAACAATCAAAATTGTTATAGTACTATTCATGTTCCTTGCAAAAATTTCTAATATTTCAGCATAAAAAACAGGGCTAAAGGATTTTAATTTATATTTCTTCATCTCTTAACGTGAGAAACGCCAATACGCAACCACGCTAATTCAGCACACAACCAGTCTAATGGTAAGTAATGCCATCACAAAGTCCAAAAGGATTGGCAGGCTAATTCAAATCATGAGCCAGTATAGCTTGCATGGCAGCTGATCAGCACAAAAAATCAGTTCATATCCTAAAAAAGAATGTCAAACTTCCATCGACTTGACCTGAAAATGTGCAGATTTTGTTATTTGCAAGACAAAATCATCCCTCTTTGCTCAGATCTCATTGTCAGATCATTGGATAACATGGAGGAAGGAAAAACATCTACTCGATCCAGAGCGGTTTGGAACTTGGTTCAGACATGCACCTTCAGAGCGGTTTGGAACTTGGTTCAGACATGCACCTTCATGGCACTAAAGGACTTAATTTAAACCAGTAGTAATAGGGTGTTAATTGTTAGTAATTTTATTGTTAATTTTCCCTTTGTCCTTGCCAAATATTGTTTTAATTAGTAATATTTACTTATATTTGGTACTTGGACTTAATTTCAGGAATTAGAGCAAGAAACTACAAAAAAGGAGGGACTTGCTCCATAAGTGGGAGACTTCGAGAAGGCTCCATCGACCTGGCCCACAAGGAGAGGAAGAGACGGACTGCATTTGCTTGCTGATTAGGAGATTAGAGCTCTACTGGTAATAGGAAACAATAAGCAATTCGGCAGGCTTTTCTCCTGGTAGTTTGACTCTCAATTTCGGCGGGGCCCACGGGATAGATAGCATTGGTCAATTACTTCTTCTGGCTTTAAAAAGGGAAAAAACGTACAGAGGCTTGGAAGTTTAGGGTCCATTTGGATTAGCTGTTTTTGGGGTTTTTTTTCAAAAATAACACTGTAGCATTTTGTTTTTCAAATATAAGTCCATTTGGATTAGTTTTTTTGGGGTTGTTTTTGAAAAACAATATGAAAAACTTTTACTGTAGATGTTTTATGAATTATTTTTAGATGTATTTTTAAAACATATTTTTGATTATTTTTATAATTTATAATTTTATTTTTATAACAATATATATTTATACATTTATAATACATTTATAAATATTTATAAATAAATATATTTATAGATTTATATATCTTGTAAATATATTTATATAAGAATATATAAATGTATTATATTATATATAATACATAATATAAATATATTTATAAATGTATAAATGTATATTATTATAAATGTATAAATTATAAATGAATAATATATAAATGTATATTATAATTTATAATTTTTATATTTTTATATTTTTATATTTATATACATTTATGCATTTATAAATATTTATAAATAATATATTTATATAAAAATATATAAATGTATTATAAATGTATTATATTATATATAATACATAATATAAATATATTTATAAATGTCTAAATTATAAATGAATATTATAATTTATAATTTTTACATTTTTATATTTTTATATTTTTATATTTATATACATTTATGCATTTATAATACATTTATAAATAAATATATTTATATAAATATATATTAATGTATTATTAATGTATTATATTATATATAATACATGATATAAATATATTTATAAAAGTATAAATGTATATTATTATAAATGTATAAATTATAAATGAATATTATATAAATGTATATTATAATTTATAATTTATAATTTTTATATTTTTATATTTATACACATTTATGCATTTATAATACATTTATAAATATTTATAAATAAATATATTTAAATATTTATAAATAAATATATTTATATATCTATAAATAAATATATTTAAATATCTATAAATAAATATATTTTTATATTTTTATATAAATGTATAATTACATATTTATATTATATATAATTTATATAATATATAATATTTATATAAATATATATAAACATATTTTATACAAAATAAAATATTTATAATATGTATAAATAAATATATTTAAATTAATATAATATATATATCCTATACATAATTGAAATATACAAATTGAGATAAACATATTAAATATGTATTTGGAGTTGTTTTTGATATATTGTTTGGATATGGTGTTTTTGGAGTTGTTTTTGAAATACACATTTACTGTAGCATTTGGAATGTGAAAAACAATTGTTCAAAAACAAATCCAAAAAACAGGAATCCAAACGGATCTAGTTTTTAACATAGTTTAGTTTTTCTTTCTTGGTTTCCTTCTTTGCCGTCTCTTCGAGGAGGACGACAAAAACATAGCTTTTTCTTAGAGAATTACTTCTGCACTTTTGCATGGGATTTTCTCCATGAAGATGAACTAACTCCTTTTTCTAGTCGAAGGTCAATTTGAGGACTCGATTCTGAACATCTGTGAGATCTAATTATTTTACCTATTTCTTTTATTTATTGGTATTTGTGCGTTTTCTGATTTAATTGCTTATGTTTGTTATGTTATTTGAATGTCAAGGGCCCGATATTCGAATTAACTTAATGATCTACTGCCAAATTAATTGATTGAATCCGTAATTGTTCAATTGATTAATACCAGTGGCAACTAGCGTGATTGGTTTCATGTTAGGGAAACGTATAATCTAACTTAAACAAACCCTCGTAGCATGTTTGTTGGTTAGGGTTGAACTTTTCTAATTATTAATGCAATCGAGTAATTAAATCCTATGGTCGTACCTAGGGTTATTTCTTGGTTAGGGAAATAGTTAACGGTCGTACCTTAACTATCGAGAAATTAAGGAAAGGTTGGTTGTTCATCGCGTGTATGACAACTATAACCAATCTATTAATGAGTAATTGAATTATCTTTGCATTGATGATCAGTTGCATGGACCGCGCGTGTCTGAAAAGTTATACCTTTGGCTAGAATCATATTGGTTATTGATTAATTTCTATTAGTTAGTTAATTAGTTATTTTATATTCTCCAAAAATCCCCCATATTTCGAACTCTAAAAGAAATAAGTTATCCCCAGTCCCTGTGGATTCGACTCTACTCACCGCTATATACAAAATTTATATTTTTCTCGAGTAGGTAATTATTATTGCACAGGCTCGATACCCTGTCAAGTAGATTGAAGAAGAGAAAATTCTAAACAATCAAATATACACCTGTGGATATATTCCAATGGTACTAAATTCTGAAAATACATAAGAAGACCAATAAAAAAAAAAATCCACCAGTTGGTGTGTGACTTGTATATGCGGTTTTTTTTTCATGTCGGTAGACATTTAGATAGTTTATCTTTTTTTTTTGGGTCAAGTGTTCTCTATTCTAGTATGTTTAGTCAAAATATGTTTTTTATTCCCCCAATCCAAAGAGGATCAATAGTTGTCCCCAAATTGTCCCTTTAATTACTCAAATTTAAAATCTATCAGCTACAAATGAAATGTCTTATCAACAAAATTGGACTCAATTCTGAGTCAAAATATGTTTAACCAACAATTAATCCAGTTCTTAATATTGTCGCGCCCCATTTTTTTTGAAAAATAATAAAATAAATCTAATGTATTTAGGTATTAGAAAAATGTATTTTTTGATTTGAAAAATGAGTTCTTTATTTTATAGAATAAACAAAAGAAAAAGGGTCTAAAATGGAACTTGAAAAAATGTGATGATTTTGGCCCAAAATAAAAGTCTAAAAAGGGTTTTTTAGGAAAAAAAGGAATCGCCACTTGGTATCGAATTTAGGTGTACCAAGTCACCTAAAATTGAATTTTAAATAAAAAAAATAGATAAAACCCTTTTTAGATGACTTCAGGTCTTTGGAAACAAAAGAAAGGGCTCGAAAGTCATGGTTGAAGCAAGGGAAGATAAGGATAAAATCCAAAACACCTTTTCGACCTAGCTAAGACTAGTTGCGAGTTTTAGTCGAAAAGTTTTTCTAATCTAACTTATAGACTTATCACGTTAGGATGTTTTTACATGGATGCATAACGTAAATCTAGGAGGATATCGGAGGGTCGGAATATCTTTTCGAAGTTTAATTGGTGCCAATCGCATTAATTACAACGCACAAGAATGATTCTTTGAAGAGGTAAAAACCCAGAAAACAAATAACCAAAACCCAATCAAAAATAAACAAACTCACCATCAAAACCCAATTAAGTTAAACCTGATCCAATTCTCATCTAAATTTTTGTATTAAAACCCAACAAGATAATAAAATAACTAAAAATTATTAAAACCTAATTATACCATAAAATCCAGAATTAATCTACCCAACAACTCACTGAAAATATAAAAGGAGGATTAAAACTTAAAAGGGCAAATTGGTTCAAATATTCATATTTTGGGCCATAGTGAAATTCGTTAGAAATTTGGGGGCAAAAGTGTAAATTTCTTAAGATTTTTCATGCAAGCTTCGCATGCTTCCTTTCTTCTGCAACTTTTCTGCGTCTTCATGTCAAAATAGAGAGAACCAAAATCCAAACAAGCCTCGAACTTTCAAACCAAGACAATGATATCACATAATCCTATCATCAACATCCGACCTTATTACATAATTATCATATCTTTAATCAAAATCAAAGCAAGGACCTGAGCTAAATGATGCACAACAGGAAGAACAATATCAAAGGATGAAAAGGCAAGCAACAGTACAGGAAAGCCTTGATGGATTGGGTTAAGATTTAAGCTTATATGGAGATGAAGCAAGCAAAAAGAAGCTACCTTTTGATGAGAGGATGCAATAAGCTGTTAGGATCCAGGCGCGGAATAAACAACTGTTGAGATATCAAGTGCACAACAATTTAATGATAAATAAGCCACAAACATAAAAGATAGACGACACATAATATTTAAAGTGGTTCGACTCCACCATTGAGCCTACATCCACGGAGAGAAACACATTCTTTATTATGAGAGGAAAACCCTATACAAGAATATAATTTGAACCCAAACCCAACCCTTGTATACCATCTCTCATCTCCCAAGAACCCTCTCTCATCCCATGTATAAGGCTACATGATGCCTTTTTGTGTGCTCCTTGTGTGTCTCTTTGTAGTATGTCAATCCGCCTATTTATAGAGAATATTATTTGACCAAAATACCAAATAATAATAGGAAACCAATTCTATTTCCTAGACTTGTACAGAATAGGAAATAACTTCTAATTCTAAACTAAATAGAATATTCCTTGGCACTACTTCAAGTAATTAAAACCAATTAGGAAACTAGTTACTTCTATACAAAACAAGAATTCTACCTAATATAAATTAAGTCAATTTCCTAACAAATCTCCACTTTGGCGAAAATTTCTTTTAGCAACCATTTGCCTTCAACTACCAAATAATATGGTACCGAATTACACAGCCGAATCAATACAATCTTGACACCAAATTGATTCAATTGGCAAATGAACATGTGCTGTTATCCGGAGTCCAACCTCCAGTTCAATCGTCAGAAAGTGTCTCAATTCACCATCTCCCTTTGTAGGATTTCTTCTCACAACCACTTGTAATTTGGGATCCCCTTCTATGAGATCTAACCCTAATCATTGAGGCAACCAAGTAGTAAAATCACCATACTTCTTCCTATCCTCACGATTGTCTCGCCATGTGTGGTTTTCAAAACTCCGCCTAAAACGAAAATCTCGTAACTGTCAGAGTCTTCTGGCATATGAAAATTAGATCTTCCGGTTTCTTTGAGACACGTGACATACCATCCAAAAAACATAACCGAAATCTAAAATCACCAGGGTGAAATATCAACCGTTGGAGGTGTGAGAAAGTCTCCAATGATTCACGGCCAAAATCAACATTGGACTCCAGCATTTCCTTGACCCTTGAATCACCTACCTAAACTCACTGTCAACTTCTCCATGCTTTTTGACTTTCCATCCTTCACCATTAATGCTTTTTACCAAGCCATTGAAAACAAGGATATTACTAATTAAATTGTTCAATTAGTAACAACTATCAATTCACTTGATCTTAATAGTTAACCAGGATCCAACCACAAAATTTGCTCTATTGCCCAGTCTCGCAACCTAAAACTCTGATACCACTTATTAGGATCTAGGCGCGGAATAAACAACTGTTAAGATATCAAGTGCACAATAATTTAATGATAATCAAGCCACAAATATGAAAGATAGACGATAAACAATATTTAACGTGGTTCGATTCCACTATTGAGCCTACGTCCATAGAGAAAAACCCATTCTTTATTATAAGAGGAAAACCCTATACAAGAATATACCTTGAACCCAAACCCAACCCTTGCATATCATCTCTCATCTCCCAAGAACCCTCTCTCACCTCATTTATAAGGCTACATGATGCCTTTTTGTGTGCTTCTTGTATGTCTTTTTGTAGTATGCCGACCCACCTATTTATAGAGAATATTATTTGGCCAAAATATCAAATAATAATAGGAAACCAATTCTATTTCCTAGACTTGTACAGAATAGGAAATAACTTCTAATTCTAAACTAAATAGAATATTTCTTGACAACTACTTCAAATAACTAAAACTAATTAGGACACTAGTTACTTCCATACAAAACAAGAATTCTACCTAAAAGAAATTAAGCCAATTTCCTAACATAAACTTCGAAGGAAGATGAACCTAAGAGCGGTAAAGTGAAGCTGCAAAACTTCCAGGAACCCACTTCAAGACTGATGATACGATGACTTTCGGCCCAGATTTGAGAGATATGCAAGCATTTTTTTTTTAAATATTTTCTGAATAAAAATTGTTCCCTGATAAACGTAGATGGCACTGATATAAAAAACACATCAAAGGAGTAAAACTGAGATAAGATTTGGATCACCAATTGAGCCAAAAAATCAGCCCTAGCTCATGTTTTCCCTCAAAATTTTTTTGCACTTTCGTTTTCTTTATTTCTCTCAATTTTTCTCTTTTTCTTTCTTGCTCTGCCGCCTCTCTACTCCCTCTTGTTCTTTTTTTCAGCCTTTCTTTTGCTTTTAAATGCCAAAAACACCTCTCAAACCCTAGAAACAAGGGTGGGTATGAAACCTGCTTTGAGGGCCATTTTTTATCCCTTGGATCCTTTTTGCAGGTGTCTCAAGATGACATTAGGAAAGATTAGCTGTCCATGTACTTGCTCAAACGTGTCGGACAACGAAAATGGGAGCCAAAAATAAATTTGAACAGGAAATTAATTTTAGTTTTGCAAGTTTAAAATTAATTAGTGCTTGATTTGGAGGATATGAATATCCCGTATTTACCTGAAGAAATTGGTGAAGTTAATCTTCTAAGGTATCTTGGTTTAAGAGGGACAGAAATCAAAAGGCTTCAAATTGCTTTATAGGTTGCTTGCAAAATCTGCAAACTCTTGACATTCGGTAGTGGAGGTACCAATGTGTTATGGAAGCTTAAAAAGTTTGCAGTAAGTTTTATGTCCATGACACTAGTCGAGGTGTACCACTAAAGTTTGAAACATTGAAGAGTCTCTGAACTCTATGCAATGTGCATCTTGATAGATTGATAGCAAATTAATGTTGCTAACTGGTATGAGGAAATTTTCTGTGTGGAATGTGGATAGATGGAAGGTCAAGAAGTAATGAACTTTTTTATTCAATTGAAAGTTCGATGTATCTGTGGAGTTTGTTATGCCATGAAAGACGGGAAAATCATCTTTGATTGGACTTTCAAATCTGAGTAATGTTACAAAGCTTAAGTTATCAGTGCGGTTACATGAGCTACCTAGCCTAATAGTTTTCCCCCTAAACTCTCTCATTCGTCATTTTGTGTTAGAAGACTTGCAGAAAATCCCTTGCCAATACTGGAGAAGATGGAACATCTTTCTATTCTCATATTGGATTATGCTTACGTAGGAGAAGAATTAGTAATTTATGAAAACGGATTTAAGAATTTGAAGTTTCTTGAGCTCACTGACCTTCTTAATCTGGTACAGATAGATGTTGGGAGTGGCGCAATGCCAGAACTCAGGTGCTTACGCAGCGCATCAGCTACTGCTGCGTTTTAGAAATGCTTCGTGAAGAGTTGAAGTCCGTGAAAGTCTTGAGAGGCTCGAGGTAGCAGCCATGCCAAAAGCAATCACTGGGCTTCAAGGAATAGATTCATGCTAGGTCGGCCATGTCCGCAACATGACCATGGAAGGCACTGACATTGGACGGTTGAAATTTTACTCTCAAGTTCGAAAATGTTATCGCAAAAAATCACGCGGAGGAAGTAAATATATCATGTTAAAATATTAGATGATGAACAATCGATAAACTAAGAAATAAACTCGCGATATCAATCAAGCTATGGAGTTTGATTAGTCACAAAAACATGAAACAAAAGAATAAGAGTAAAGTTATTGGCTGATTAATTACAACGCTATAACGCCAACGGAGAAGGCTAGGGAGAAATTAACAACTACTATTCTATTGACAATCAATTTTTTTCAACTTACAAGTGGGACTTCAAGTCCTTAAATAGAAAAAACATAACCATGGATTCTATTTTTATCATAATATCGAAACATGACTCAACTCAAATATGATATAGATATCAAATAATAAATCAATTTCTAAAACTATTAAAATTTTAAGTATGTTTGGTTTAAAATATGTCAATAGAAAAATTGCTGCGTATGTTCATGCACACGCGATTGATTGGTTGAGTGAAAAATAAAATTTTTAATGTACCTTTTTGGTTATTTTATCGACTGCTTACATTGTCAGTATCAGATTGCTTTGTGTTCTTCAAGATCTTCACTGTATGAACAGTTGAAAACTTGAACATTGAGCTTTATTTGTTAAGATGTTCCCAATGTAGCGTTCTTCGAGACTGCACTTGCAAAGATGCATTCTATGGTTTCTCTTACTATTAGAATTAATTTGTTTATTGATTTTCATTTTAAATTTATCTTTAAAGGATTATGATCCTAAAATTTTAAATTTTTATTAATAAAAAATTCACAAAAATAATTAAGTTAATCATAATGAAGAACTTATTCAAGAAGACTTCCAAATTTTAGTCTTTAAGAAGACGGGGATTTGTGAAGCGGTGACTTCTTATTAGAGATATACAATACAATTATTTAGGTAACAAAATAAAAATCCATTAAAGATGTTTATAAATTTATAATGTATATTACACCGATCAATATTATAAATTTATTTTTCTTAATGTGTAAAACATAGAAGAATTAAAAGGACAAATATGAAAATGAAAACAAATAGATAGTTCAACTGAAAGAATCACAAAAAATAATAATAAGATAATAGGATAACATGCACAATGATAAATCATAAAAGCAAGGATAACAAAACCATTTAAAACAAAAACAAAAACAATTCTCCACTGCACTTGCTAAGCTAAGAAAAAAAAAACGAGGTAAACAGGTAAAAGGTTCAATTTGCGCGTGGTGGACCAAATAAAAAATCCTTGAAGTAACATTGCAGACCCATTCTGGGCCGAAGGATCCATAAGCCGACAGCCTGATTTTTTTGGGCTCAATAAAGAAAGACGTGTTTTTTAGCTTTTGACCAGAAAAGGGCTCGAGCGATTAGTTTTCGAGTTGAATTGGACGGGTTGGGCTTGGTTTCAAAACATTCAATCAAGAGTTAGGTATGTCAATTTTTTAGCATTCAATTATTTGTTAAATGAATATGATTTAAAACTCGAAACCCAAGTATATAAAGTTCTGTGGTTAAAGTACAACAACTTATTAATTGGGGTATTGTTTAAATAATTTTAAACAATAGGTGATCAAAATGCAAATCATTCAATATGTTTTTTGTTCTCTAAGAGATTGCCCCCTTATAACTTGATTTACACTTTGGTTCCAAAATTTCAAAGTGGAATTCTTTAATCACTTTAGAAAAATTCATCTCACTTTAGTCTCTAAAGTATAAGGTCTATCTCAATTAAGTGTAAAATCTATTACACTTTAACGACCAAAATATAGAAGAAGTAAAGGAGAGTTTATGCTTAAGTTTAGGGACTAAAATAGGACATGTTTTACTTAAAGTGGAATAGATTTTATACTTTAGGTACTAAAATGTTCGGGAATCAAAACGAGAACTTAGGTATATTTTAGTTTATACTTTAGTTTAAGTCTACCACTCTCTTCAATATATTAGTATTGAAGATTTAGTCATGGACATGCGCAAGAAATTGAATGGATTTCAAATTAACGCCAAGAAAACTTTGAATTTCGACCAAATCCGAGCTAAGAGTTAGCTTTGCGCAACCTTGGATAATTTGATAATAAATTGGCGTAGAGAAATCAAAATTGAGTGTTATTAACAGCATTTGACACTAGAAAATCGAAGTTGACTGAAGATCCAACTCTGTACAGCGGTATTGGGAATATCCTGAATGCTGACTTTTTGAGCCAATATGGGCGTACTTATGGTTCGAAATAACAACATTGTGTTCTACAGATTATTATGGTTATTATTATTTTCAGTCTAATTTCGAGCGGCTCCATTTTTGTAGTTTTTTTACATGTATAGCTTTAGTTTATTCAGGCGCTGCTAATGCTGGAAATCATAAACAGGCAGCCCTGTTTTTGAGTTTTTTACTCAATGAGATGGTTATATTCTGAATCGATTCTTAGTCTGCAAGCGGTAACTTACAAATTGATTTGATTGTTATAGGTGAAGATTAGAGAAAGTTCAAGTGGCTCCTTTAATATCTCTTTGGTTTTAACTTTGGCGAATGAATTTCTGAAATATTTGTCTACTGAAATGCTCGTAACTGGTACATTAGCTTTACCCTTTACTCCACTCAGTTTATTACTTGTAAAGGGTAATAATACTTGTTTATCTATTCATTACCTTTTTTGACACAGCAATTCACATGTGAGCTGGTTCTGCATGACAGATTTCACTGTCAAGACTAACTCTTATGTCAATGTACTGCAAACGAATTCTATGAAATCTTTCAGGGCATTGTGATTAGTGACAATGCAATAGATTTCATCACCAATAATGTGGAGTGTTGATGAGGCCAGGCTTCCACTCTGACCCACAAAAGGAAAAGCAGAGGTAAATGACGAAAACTTGACTTAAAATGTTGAGGAAGGGATTCTTTGCTCATGTTCTTTTTTCCACTATAAAGATAAAGCAGAGGTCATGTTCTGTTGAAGATTCTTATATCTTCATAAACTGTTAAGGATAGTTGAAAGTTTAACAGAAAAAAATTCAAAGTTGAAAAAAATTCAATTCTGTCTTAACCTGGAGTGCCAGCTTCTTTAATGTCTTTCTGTTAAACTTTCAACTTTCTCCTTAACAGTTTGTGAAGATAAGGATCTTCAACAGAACATGACCGAGTTATCTTTATAGTGGAAAAAAGAACAGCTCCAGTGCTCAAAAAATTGCCACGGCTCCAGTGCCTGAGAATCAGGGACAGCCACGGATCACTGAAGTTGCCGGAAGAGCTGAAGCACATATCTACTCTTGATACGCTTGAGCTTGTGGACATGCCAGAAGATTTCATCAGTGGGCTTGATGCGGACCTGGTATCCAGTGTCCCTAACCTCAGAATATTTGACTTGCCGGAGGAAAGAATGCAATAATTATTTCAAGTTTTTGTAAAGCGGACCTGGTATCCAGTGTCCCTAACCTCAGAATATTTTGACTCGCAGAAGGAAAGAAGTTGGTATTTGTAATTCATGCGTTGAATGCAAGCTATGTCGTGTAGTGATTAATGAAATTATTTCAAGTTTTTATCAAAATACATAAATAAAAAGAATAAAATGTTTCCGTATTTGTTTTCCCCAATTCACAAGCTTTTTATGTCCTTTGTTTTTTTTTTTGTTTTTTTTTTTTTTGAAATCTCACACTTCAGTAATGCTTGCTTTTTTAATTGTCTCACTATTAAACAAGGAATGACTCAAGCCTTCAGTGGGCCTCAAAGATCCTGATAGTAAAAACTCTTGGGATTTGTAAATCTCGAAATCAATAAAAATATCTAGAGGTATTTATTTGGTTGATTCTAATTTTTGCCAATGCTGTCCAAACTCAAAAAAAAGAGAGTAAGGAAATAAAAGGCCCTATTCGTGTACTGGAAGAGAAAAAAGAATGAAGTGTTGGCAAACAAATCTAAAGTTGGGATTGATTGGAATTCATCGCATATAAAGTGAGGATTGATTTTCGGCAGGGATTGAACCGGGTTTATTAGTGAGTGGACATTCCTTTTCATGATGAACCATTATGGCTTTGGTGCGGTACGTTACTAAGTGGTGTAACTGACCAGAGGAGACTTTAATGTACCTTTCCTTTGAAAATTTCACCTTTTCTTTTCGATTTTTTTTTTTTTTGGGAAAACTTGGATATAAGTTCTCTATGCATATAAGATGTTAAAAATAAAAAAACTAAATTGGTCAATTTTGAGTTGTAATTGGATACCTCACTAAACTTGGTCTTGAACCATGATTTGAAAAAAAAAAAAATTTTATTTACTTGCATCACAAATATAATTTCTATCACACATTTTTATTTTATATATATCACCTCATAAAAAGTGCTATAGTAATTATTTCAAATAATCTCATGTACAAATCTGTGTACTTTTACCTTTATACTTTTCTTTATTTATTCTCTCTACTGAACGGCCCCTGCTTCACCTTATATTGTCTAAACTTCAGTGCAGTGGTTAATAAAATTAGTTCCAGTTTTTTTCAAAATATATAAATAAAAGGAATCTTCCTGATTCAACATCTTTAGTTTGTCATTATTTTAATCTTTATTTCGCCATATAATTCAGACCAACTGACAAGCTTTTTTAACTACTCCAATTACACCTATGTCTTATAGGATTTGTGTGTCTGTCAATTTACATTCTTATAAGCTGTTCAACGAAGTTGTTTGGGATAAATGTTCAAGGGGAAAAATATTAGTGATGGGAAAATTTCTGAATACGGGCACAAGTGCAGTCTATTTATTACGAAAGGCATTTATAAAAATTCTTATACACCAATTTTTTTTCCTTGTGTTCGTAGTAATTTTTTTACAAAAATCTATACAAATGTCATATATAATAGATAGTCCACTGTCTATAAGTTTGTCACTTTTAATTTTTTATGATTACATAACATGTATTGCCTTGAAGGAAATGTATACAAGTTTGGTACTTCCTCTGAATTCTTCGTGATTACATAACATGCATTGCCTTGAAGGATATGTATATATTTCACGAAAAAGCCATGCATAATTTTGCTTATAAAGAAATTTTTATTTATTTTTTTGTGAATTACTGGAATGAAAAGAACATTATAAAAAGAAGGGTTAAGCACTAAAACTCCCCTTAGAATTTGGTCAAAGTTTTTTTTTTTTTAAGAATTTGGTCAATGGTGTACTTACATCTAAAGTTTATTTCTTTTGACTTTACCTTCCATTTCAGTCTAACCCATCAAGTTAACTGTCAAAATAGTTGAGTTGATGAAAATGCCCTTTTACATGGTTTAGAAGGAAAGACCTAAAGATTTTTGGATGTTCAAGTTACAAGACATGATTTTTACCATACAATAATTTTTTTTATCTTTAGGATAAAATAAAGTGGCATATTAATATTTTTTCTGTCCAAATCATCATGCATGTAACAATTTTGTGAAAAGGAAGAATATTATATGTTCATTGAAATGCCTAATCAAATCTTCTTTCTACCTTCAATCAGATGACTGGATAAATTATTGAAAAATTTGATCATAAGTATGCAAAAACAATATTTTAAAACAATATTTTCAACTTCAAGTCAAGATATATAGCTCATGTTTTGAAAAAAAAAAAGGGATTCCAAACTTGAATATGAATGATATCTCATATATCTAGAGCCTCTCGTGTTACACTAACATAAGGTGTAGCCCTGAATCTCAATGCAGAGCAGGGCAATCAAGTTGAAGAAAGAAAAAATGCGCAAAAATGGAGAAAGTGATAGCGCTTCTTGCCATTTTGCTCCATGTTATTTATAGCAGTATTTTTATCTTATTCAATTAAGGAAAAAGGAATGTTTTCTGAAATTGAACTAAACATCAGTTATAAATAGTTTGAAGTAGATTGGTGTATATTTACTTATTCACGTAGAAATGACATTAATGTCTTATAAAAGGAAACCTAGGACAAAAGTATCATTTTATCATTATCATTACTATATAAAATGTATGAATCTTAGCATTAGAGAATGTAAGCACTTTTTTATCTTAGTTTTTGTTATTTCCAAATTACCCTTTTGTTTTTTAATTAAAATTATTGCATTTCAATGTGGCACTAATTAAAAGAAATAAAACACTCCAATTGATTACATTTCAATAGTATTGGTGATTATAATTAAAAATTGCTCATTAAAAACTATTTACCTACCATTGGACTCCATCTCCAATTATTATATGTATCAAAATTTCTTAATCAAAGTATGAAAACTTTCTCATTAGACATTAGTTGAGGTTGTACAAAAAAAAAAAAAAATTCAATGTAAAAAAGTAGATACTCTCTAAAAAAAAAGAGAGAAATATACAAGAAGAAGAAAGCCCTTATTGATCTATATATCTTTATACAAATTTCACAATTATGCACTTCATACCAATGGGATAATATTCGAAACCTCCCTTGAGGTTTCTCCTAATATCACTTGGAACCCTGAGGTTTTAGAAGTATCACTTACCTTCCCTAATACTTGACACACTATATATCACTGTGTGAAAATTAATTTTGCACTGCCTGTAGGCGTTACCGTTTCATCTGCGTTTCAAAAATCATCATTCAATTGCTACCCGCGCGTAATACTAACTCAGCAACCACCCAGCTCTATCGAATCATACCCAACTACCACTCTGTGCAAATTAATGTTGCACTGGCATTATATTGAATTCTATTAAGTTGGCAATAACTTTGGCAAATAGGTTACAACCCATCCCAGGAGTGACCACGATTCAGATTTAAATCGAAACCAGATCAGAATTGATTGACGGATTGTTGAACCGAAATCGAAACCAAATTTTGGACATCAAAATTGGAACTATAATTGTGGCTAAAGGTTTAGATTTAGGTTCATCAAAATTCTGAGTCGGAACCAAAATCGAAATGGATGGTTTACAGCCTATTTAAACCTTCTAAAAAAATATTTGCCACCTAAACATATTTAACCAGATTATGGTTTAATATCAATAGTCAACATCTACTACCAGTAGCTCTAGTTCTAACCCAACAACTCATTGTCCTATTCCATTAATAAGTTTATACCCCATGACTAATCTAAATCTAAGACAAATCTAATCTAATCAATAATAAAATATTTTTTTCATAAAATCTGCATAATTTTTTCTTTTTCTTGCACATGATGATATAATAAGTTTTTTTTTGTTTTTACATTCATTATCATATTTTTTTAGAATCAATTTTATACCAACAAGTGTTTAAATATAACAAAAAGAATCGGAACCGTAACTGAAATCGTAGGTTCAAGAAACGTAGTCATAACTACTCTTTTGAGAACTGACTTATGTTCTATCTTTCGAAAGAATCAAAACCGTCAATTTTGAAACTGGAATCGATGGTTTCGAAACAGTGGCAATGTCTAACGTACCTATACTCCTCTTATTCGGTCAATATCGAATTCGAATCGACCTCGAACTAATCAAGTCGAGTTTGAGCTCAAAAACATTAAGCTCGTAGGCTCGCGAGATCGATTATATATATTTTTTTATTTTTTATTTTAATGGTAAAATTACATATATATCTCTAATATTTTATTATTTGTTAAGAAAAAAAATTATTTTATTCATTTTTAAAAATAAAATAATTATTATTAATCTTTTTTAACTCGAGTTCGAGTTTCATAAAATTAATTGGAGGCTCGACTCAATTAGACCAAAACTCGACTTGACTCGACTCGTTTGCATCCCTAACCCTATCTCATGTTACCTTGTTACTCGGTTGTTTTTTATATACCGAAAGTGTAAATAATGGAGACTTTGACCTTTCATCTTATGGCCTCGATTTCTCCTCCTGCATGTGTCACCGCCTGCAACTGCATCCTGCAGGCATTAACGCATCTTCGAGCGTTACTTTGTAGAATTAAATCATAGAAATATTTTAACTAATGTGCTATTTATAACTAACTAGACTTGTAAAACAAGAAACTATTATGTTAAGAAATTAACAAATAAAATATAAACTTTTAAATAATACAACTATTAAAAATTTAACTATAGATAAAACTATTAATAATCAATTAAAACTTTTAGGTTTGGTTTGTTTGTCAACATATATAAATAAAATAAAAGTATGGGTGAACAAGAGCTATATGTTTTATCCTTAAGATGCCGGAGTATGGGTGGCTTAGTGGAAGAATATGTTTGTTTGCATAAGTGATTATATTTTTTTAAAAAAAATTGGTTGTATCATAAATATGTATTTCAATCATCTTTTTATCTTTCTGTACACTTTTTTAGCTCACATTCATAATGTCAAAAAAACCACTATGACACTGCCACATCAAACAAGAGATGCCTAAGATGAACAATGACATGGAGTTTTCATCTACGAGAAAAAGGAAAAAAATGGAATTCGCTTCTAGAAAAACTGAATAAATGTTCTTTTGTAACAAATGGAATTTCGCTTCTGCCAAAACTGAATAAATGTTCTTTTAGTTTCAACCAAGCAATAAATATTCTTTTGTCACTTATGTGAAGGTTGAATGTAAGTCTCAAAATGATTCACATTTTGTACTATATTTAGCAAAGATAGAATTAATATAAAACTAAGAA
Source organism: Coffea eugenioides (assembly GCF_003713205.1). Taxonomy (NCBI): domain Eukaryota; kingdom Viridiplantae; phylum Streptophyta; class Magnoliopsida; order Gentianales; family Rubiaceae; genus Coffea; species Coffea eugenioides. The sequence continues at coordinate 11,869,267 of NC_040038.1, read as the reverse complement.
AAAAGAGCTGTGCTTGTATAGCTGGTCACAAAGCAAAAGTGTCACGCCCCGAGCCCGCACGCGCTCGTCACATGACATCCGCCGTACTCCCAAGTCCCGCTCAAGAATACAAGGCTACATTAATTAATCTAACTTTAAAAGTACTAAATAATATAACTAACTAAAGTGCGATACAAATCCCATATAAAAAGGTAGTCTACTAATATCCAAGACGTTCGTACATTTATTCTCTGATTGAAACAGCGGAAACGAAAGTAAATAAGACTAACAACTTGAAGTAGCCAGCCTGCCAACTTCTGTTCATCTAAAACTAATACAAGTCATCCTCAGGGTCTTCTACGTAAACCAATTCATATTCTTCAGAATCTGCAAAAATGGTAAAAAGTGGGTTAAGCGACAAGTCGCTCAGTAGGTAATATCTACCCCTCTGTTGGACTATGTACTCGTAACTTTATAAACACACTAGTTTCTTAAGCCTCGCGCTACGCGCGAGGTTGCCCCAACTTGCATTAATTTAATTTAATCGATGGAAGGTAGTTTAGTGTTAAAGATTTGCGCTGTCAAAATGTGATGCATTGTGTCAGGTTTCTGTGTGTGGTGGCAAGATTGGTGTTGTTTGTGTATGCATGGGTGCCATATATTTGCATTGAAGTTGACACTTGGCAGTTTGGGTCGTAGTTATGTGACAACTATTATGTTGCATGTTTTTTTGTGTATCAGAGTGGAGGTTTTGTTCTATAAAAACGTGGAATGTCTTGTTAAGTGGTGTGTGGTGCCTGGTCGTTCATCTTCCTCCCATGCATTTTTAATGATACGTTTTTCCAGTGGTTGGCAGGAGCTTACCAGTGTTGTAGTAGTATATTTCTAAAAGAATTGTTTTGATATAGGAGTTCTGGAGTAGTGGTTCGTAAGCTTGTAATTTGTTTTTTTGTATTATTATGGAGATGAATCGCGTGGCCATTAGTCAATTAAACGATAATATCTATGCATGGGTTATTCGGGTTGCGGTGGTAGAAAAAAGTCTTATTCGGCATGCTCATTATATGGGACGTAAGTATCAGCGTTACGTTTTTGCCGATGATTTGGTAAGTAGGAATTTTTTTTTCTCTATTTCATTTGCGTTCATATTTTGGACTTACGGAATTTTTATTTGCAGGGTGATCGGATTCAAGGGATTGTCTACTTAAATGACGTTCAGGTGTTAGATGAGGTGTTACAATTATATTCTACGTATTATATAGGAAGTGCGACAGTTCGTAGATTAACGAATAATCGAGTAGTTCTTGGAACGGTTGCTTTCGAGTTAGTGATTACACAATATAGCTTTATTCAGTTGGTTGATCCATCACTGAGATTGCCAATTGATAATATATATAATTTTACTCCGTTTGCGAATTTGGGTTCCTTGAGATATTTCGGAGATTCGAACTTAGGTATTAATGTATTTATTTGAGTTTGATTGAGTATATATATATATATGTTTCATTTAACAATTATGGCTCTGTAACTATTTACGTTTTGTTGTAGCTATTCTTGCTATGGTGATCGAAGTCCTACCTTTGCAAATATTTATTATCGGAGGAAGATATATATGGGTTCAAGAGTTTATTATACTGAATGAGGAGTATGTTTTATTTATAAGACATTTTTTAGTAAGCTTTTTTTGTATTAGGAAATTTTTTTATGTTCATGTGATAATTATTTTTATTGTTTCTAGGATGAGACCAATGATATTTGCCATGTGGGAGGATTTTCTTGAGTCAGAAGGGATGCATCTTGTTCAGATTGCGAATGAACATCCAGTTGTTTTAATCTGTAGGCCTAAAGTTAGTCGTCTTTATGGTGAGTTGTCTATTTTATTTTTTTCCCATTCTTTGATCAAGGGTGAATAATTTTTTTTTTAAATTGTCTCTTTGTTTTCAGGGGTGTCACTTGCTACACAGGAACAGACTATTGTTATGTATAACGTCGATATTCCATGAGCTCGTGAATTACACGAGTGGTACGAAACTATGCCAGGAGATGGGGGTAGTTAAATTGTGCGAGACGTTTTGCCGCTCCAATGCCGTTATTGGAACTATAGCTATGTAATTATTGGTAAAAATGCTTTGAGTCGGTGTAGCTTGGTTGCTTGAAGGAGTTAGGCATAGTTTAATGGAATGAGCTGTGAAATAATTCTAAGTTGAGTCATGGCTGTTGTGTCGTATTTATCTTGATGGTGTTTATAGCCTTTTTGGTTTAGTCTGTTAGGAGCAGTAAGTGTGTGTAAAAATTAGATAATACTGGCTTGTATTCTACTTATCATTAGCATTACTATGCACTTCGTATTTACCGAGAGATGTTTGTTACACTGATCAGGTACCAAAGCTGTACGCTTTGAGCAAAAGTTCTAATTTATGTACATAAGGTAGTTTACTTAGACAAAAGTTACTACGTTGGTATTGGTATTTTTTGTGGCAGCGCAAATTTTTCCCGCTTTGCGACGCTTCGTTGTAACTTCCGAGTCTGGAGCAAGGAGGTGGTTTGACTGGAGCTGGATATTTGCTTTTTCAGTGGTAGTCTGAGTCACAGGATCTGAACAAAAGTCTTGTTCTTTGTACATTATGTGGTCCACCTAAACAAAAGGTATCACGTTAGTATTTATTTTCTTGATAACAAGATAGGTTATTCATGGCTTATGACGCTTTGGTGTAATCTCCGAGCTTGGGTCAAGGAGGTGTTTTGACTGAAGCCGACCTATCTCTTCTTCACTGGTACTTTCACTTGCAAATGTGACTGTCAGTCGTGATGTTGAGGTGTAGTTATCAGCAGTTGAAGCTGGGATAGCTATAGATCCCGACGTCTCGGATTCAGTATTAGAAAGATGGGTTGTACTGGCAATGCGTTGCTGCGGTAATATGGGAGGTATGCTACAATAATGTAGCGAGGGTTGTGTATGAACTGGACTGATCTTGTTGTATTTCTCACTTGGATATAGTAGCGAGTGTTCTGTAGCCTGTTATTGATGACGGCTATGTCTAGCTGTTCTTCTGCTTGTTCCATGCGTATGACTTCATGCACTGATGTCTGAAGAATTGATTCAGCATAGTCATCTTCGATAGTGGCTGTTAGCAAACCGGTATCATCACATAGCTGGGTTTCAAAGCGCAATCTAAAAGTTGCAAAGTAGATATAGGTGAAACTGTTAGTAATAAATACGTGATTAATTCGTAGCTCCGAAGTTTATATACAAGGAGGATTCATTACTGTTTGTTAAGAATGGAGGTGTAAGTTTTATAGCCGATACCTTGCGAGAGGTTTCGGATACGTCATCCGGCAATAAAAACATGTGAAGTCTGTGTCGATATCTGCACCGGTAGGCTTCATACAAGTAGGATTGGGACAACTGAGGAAATAGTAACGGGAGTTGGTGTTTCGGATACGAATTTCTGCTTTGATCCAAAAGGGTTTTGTCTGCATATTTTTGTAATGAAAGTTAGGAAAAGTAAATTTTAAATTTAGTTTAAACATGGAGGTTAGGAAATTGACCTGTTGAGCAGTAGGGTCAATAGTATATATTTCTCGTAGCTGCGATGCAATTGGTGGATGGACTTGTTGATGAGCTTTGTCGTAGAGTTTCTCTTCAATTATCCTCCGTATATAAGTAGCATTTTCAGCAATTCTGTTAGTAAGAGAGTGCATATTAGGATAGTACTACTAATAGGTTAAAGGTAGAGAATATTTATCTTACCATTGCCTCAATAATGCAGCCTGGGGGATTTCTGGATTGAATATTATGATAGAAGTTGCCTGAGTCCCAATAGATATAGCTGAGAAATTGTATAATTATTAGCAACACGGGAATTTCTACAGAATGTTTTATCGTAGTGCTATTTGAAAGTAGCTAGGTCTTACTGTGATGAGTGTTGACCTTTGGTCTTGCTATGATAATGATTGGCTGGTGAGGTATCAAGTTCTTTAATTGGGCACCTTCAGACGGGAGGAATTCTTCCCACATAGTGAATAATAAAGGTTTTTCCCTGTTGCATGAAGAAGTTATAGAAAGTTTAAAGATTTTGTGTTAGCTAAAAATGTTTCTATGACAGTCATTATCTTACTCTTCATTAAGAACAACAAATTCCTGAATTGGAACAAAACGGTTGCCACTGGGAACAGTGCGAGGAGGTAAGGCATGGATGACGGTACATAAGATACCTAAAAAAAATCATATATGTTGCATCAGTCTAATAAAGTTTAACAGGTAAAAATTGGAAAGTAAGGTGAAGGGAGCTGTGTTGGCATGCTTATTCTTGTATTGTCATCTCCAATGAAGCCATGCAGCTCGTGAAATGGTGTAAATTGGTAGCAATGTTCACAGGGGAGTGCATTATCAGGTGTAACAGCACGGATGAAGGTTCTCTTTGATATTGCCAGTTGATAGGCTGATGAAGCCATGAAGAATGGATTAGCAATCTTTGTTATCCAAGCATTTCCAATGTAATAGGTAGAATGCAGTTGCAGGATTGCATCAAGATCTTCAATATCGCGATCATACACAGAAGCTTGAATCGTGTTATTCTGTTGTTTTTCAAGTAGGAGGAAAAATAATTAGATTTATTATAATATAATTTTGTAGGGTCAAGAAACATGCTTGCTGGAAATCGTATGTAGTAGTAAGAATTTGAGAAGGCGCACTTACTGCTGCATCTGCGAAGATATATTTCTGATATGGAGTGCCAGTGTCTTTGCCATAACGAATAGGGCTCTTTTCTATAATGACAAGCTTTGCAAACCAGTTTCTGTTCGCGTCTGTCAGGTCGGGAATGAGAACGCACTTGGTTTCTATGTTTGATCTGAAATTTTGATTGTTTATATCAAGTAAAACTGATAAAATATCGCATATTATTATTTGTAGATTTCTCAATAGGTCAGGTAAATAATAGACTTAAGCACTGTAAAATCAGAAGATACCTGGCAGTAGTCATTGCAAGTGTTTTAGCAACGCTTGTCAATAACAGATTGCAGTAAGTTGCTTTATTTGAAGTCTGGAAGGTATTAAGCAAAATTTCATATAAATGACAGTGAAGCGAAGAAAATAACGAGGAATCAAATGTTTATGATAGATGTTTTTATATTTTATATATAAGTATTAGTTTGAAATATGTTTCTGATGCAAGATAGATTGATAGAAATTGGAATTATATGAGAGTTGACAGAATGGAAGTTGGAGACGTAAGAGTATAAGGGAATAAGAATAAAAGACTTACCTTTGCAGGTAAACAAGAAGGCTGCCGTGAACTGAAGAATCTGGGGGAGGTTTCACATAGGATAGTTGTTCTCTAATATGCCGTTAAGCATATATATATTGATATATACATAGACATAATAGCAAGGTTACTTCACGCATGAGTGCACCGCATAGAAAAAAAAAAGACATAATGATGGAATTATAGAATTGTGTGCTGTGGGAAGAGAAGGTTACACGTAGCTTATCAATTTTGTGCGTCATGCAAGTAGTAGTACAGGTGTTAGTAATATGAGCAAGTGAGATGTCTGATGTATTACAGGCATGACTAAAGCAGAGTTTTGCGGTGCTTCTAACTATTATTCATTTATATCATATACCTGTTTTCTTTTATGGCAGTTGAATTGTGTCTTTAGTGCGTTGAAGAGAAGCTTCTGAAAGCAACAAGAGTGATTGATAGTAGACTCTGGTATTCTCTTTGTTGAAGTTAGCACTGGTTTTTGCTTGTTTCTCAGAGGTTGTATAAACTTCTGATAGGCGCGGGACTGGTTGCAAAATGGATGGCAGTTCAATAGGCATATTGGTGCTTTCGTGTCTGAATTGCGCAAAGTCTTTCATGGAGATCTTTGAACATCTCCTTGCAAAGTTTTCTAGAGAAGTTACTTTGTACTTGATTGTTTGAACTATATCTAGCTGCATTAGTCTCCTTTGCACGTAAGCCAGGAGACAAGTTTGATTGATTAAAAATAATATTAAATGTAACGCAGGAAAATATTAGGAATTTAATGCACCACCAGATAGACCCAAAGAATTCGAGGAGAGAGTGAATATTTAACCTCATGCAACGTAAAAAAAAAAAAGTTTCTTTGTTGTTGCAGTGATCAGATTCTTTAACTGAATCAAGAGATAGAGTGACCAGATTTTTTAATATACAAACCGAGGATCCGGCCTTCTCTAATGTAAAAATAAACATTTCTATGCTGTCCAGGTGATCAGATTCTGCAATATTTCTACTTTTTTGCTTAACAAATGACAAATTCTCTTGCCTTTCTGCAAAGTGTGAATCTAAGTGAGAGACAAAGCGATTTTTTTTTCATGTTTCGCTCTGAAACTTGATATTTATGAAGTAGGTTAAATGATGATAATTGTTAATACGATTGCATTTGATATTTAGAAAGTCATCTTGTATAGGACGTACAGATCTACCAGTGTAAAAGAAAACTTGGGACCGGGAAAGAATCTAGAGGTCTTTCTTACCCTCAAGTGATTATCAAGAGGCTTGATCGAGCAGGGATTGGCCGTACTGGAAATTCTTCTCTAATCAAATCTGCAACAATGGCTGGCTGATTAAGGCACAAGAATTTTGTTGAGCTTCGAGGATGGTGCTGTGAAGGATCAGAAGTAGTTCTAATCTATGACCACTTACAAAGTAGTAGCTTGGACGAAGTTTTCCACAAGAATACGAGTTCTGCAATTATCCTCTCTTGAAAGCAAAGGTTCAATATAGCCGTCAGAGTTGTGTTTCATACCTGCATAAAATGGACGAATTCATAGAGATGTGAACACTTGTCATATAGCTTATTTTGTAGCTGAGTTGGTGGGGGCGTGTCAAGGGAAAAAAGTACATGGAGAAGTGGAAATTCTTGCAACTTTTAGTTATAGTAATGAAGGCAGAGACTGAACGAGTAGAAGAAGATTACCTTTGCAAGAGTGGTAATTGGTACATCATGAAAGTGGTGAAGGAGACCTCTGTAAGCTTTGTAAGTGTGCAGATCCAACTATTGCTATCTGTTTAACATGATCATTTAACAGTCTGATTTGCTCCATATATGTATTGATGTCTCTCGCATTGGAATTATCTTCATATTATTGCAGAACAGGGGAATATGTTTTTTAAACACCGGGAGGAAACGATTGAAACCAGTAATATATTTCATTCCAAATGCTGCGTGGGAAATCACTTGAGCGGTTAAAGTTTGAAAATAAGGCTAAACATCTAGCTCACAAGATTCTTCCAGCGAAAGTTTTCCGTCCCAATTTCTCAACATTTCACTGGCAGTCGAATGAAAAGCCGGCCTGGCTACATTTTTTTCCATGCATGATATCAGAGCTAGCAGAGGTGCAGAATTCCTCTCTATGATCATTTTCAAATTTGTTTCCCTTACAAAAGATTCATTTCTGTGTAAGAGGTTTCTTAGAGGCATTATTTCAGTAATTTCTGGATCTTCGTAACTCGTGCTTAATAGTTAATATCCGTAAGTCTGCACCCGAGAATTCAAAATTACGATTTTTATATCTTTCTGATACACAACGTCTCAAAAAATTGCTAATGATTTCTCTGTATATGCCATTTGTTTCCCTTAATGCTTTGTATTGCTCTGCCTTCATTTACACAGTAGCATTTTTTCCTTGTAGGCATAATCTTTTAGATAGAGCTTCACTGGCAGTCGGAGAAGAGCCTCTCTGTCCACTTCGAACTGATTGTAAAGCTTTTGCAGCAGTTGTTGTTGAGCGCAGAAGATTTACTTACATGCAGAATGGCATTACGAATTCTATACTCTGAATGAAGATCTCGTAAGAAGGATAGCAAATAACATATTGGTCAAGATAAGTTTTTTTTTAAGAACAAGAAGCGAATGATATAGGTTAATACGTAGCATTTCGAGCATCAAGATATATACTCAACTTTAATAGTTACTACATGCTCAAACTGGACAATTGGTAAAAGAACAGTTACACTGTCTCGGAATAGACAAATTACAAATATGAGTTAATACGAGAATGCAAACATTATTGTAGTCTAAAATCTTTCTCCGGTTGGGAACTGTCTATCTTGCTCAAAGTTTTCCTCTTTTTTTGCATATTCGTTTCTGACTGAGCAACATCTGTGCTCTTAAAAATAGGGGCATATTTTTCAATGCCACTACGTAGTTGCTAGATTCCCTACATACATTGTGATAGCTATCAAATGAGAAAGAAGATTTAATGTAACGTTTCTACGCTAGCCAGCTTGTAGAGAATGAGCTGTCAGTCTCCCATGACGAGGTACGTAGTCACAAAGCGACTATAGTATTCAAGAAGTACTCAGTGCCCAGCAAACAGATTTTAAAAGTCAATTTTAATGAGAAATGAATTTTAATCAAGAAAAATCCTTTTTATACATTTTAGAGACTTTTTATTCTCAAAGCAACGAGCAACGTGTAACACTTAATGCAAATCAATCATAGATAAGATTTCTTTGTATACGACGTTTTTTGTGTAGTCCGTGTGCGCAGAGAAAAAAGTTAGCGGTCTAATAAGTACTTTCACATTATTTTCTATTTTTCCTCGTGATAATGCAACATATAATTGTCCATGTGAAAATACAGGTTCTTTTAGATACAAGCCAACATAATCTAATGTCTACCCTTATGCTTTGTTAATTGTCATTGCGAAGCATAATCTTAAAGGGAACTAAATTCTTTTAAAGGGGATGGAGCAAAGTTCATCTCCGAACACTGTAAAGGAATTCGAGATATGAAAACCGACTTACCCATATATGTACCAAAAGAAATATCTACCTGAATGACATTATTCCCGAACTCCTTGCATATAAGTCGTGTGCCGTTTGAAAGCCCTTCAGTCGGATTTATATTTCGGATTAACATAACAGGATAGTTTTTCTTCAATTTTAATTCATGTGAAGGCAATCCTTTTGGTGTAAGCGTATTTAGAAAATCTTGGTTCTCCAGTTAGTGCGATGTATCAAGAACTTCATCAAAACTTAGATATGTTTTTTGTGGACCTGGGAATTTGTTGATTAGCATATCATTGATTTCATGCACAAAATCATTCCGCGTCATCAAGATAGCTCTATTAACAATTGACGATGGATCACTGCTGAATGCCACCATATCTGGAAATACCATATTTACCAAAGTTTCCACCGATGAAGTATCGTGTACAAAAGGTAGATTAATTGGTGCTGGGATCTTAATTTCATTCATATAATTTGATATTTCCGTACCATTACCAATTCGAAGTAGAAAATCGCTGAAGTTTTTATCTGAACGTCGCATATTTTCCTTTAGCCTTAGCTTTGTTAGCTGTTGCCATATAGGTGACATGACCAAGCTTGCACTAATAATATCTTCTTTATAGCCTTTTGTTACAACTGGTAATGTTTGGCGGAAATCTCCTCCGAAAACCACAGTTTTACCACCAAATAACAGGTTGCGATCATTGATATCTCTCATCATTTCATCAAACCGTTCGATTGATTTTCGTTTTGCCATACTTGCCTCATCCCAGATAATAAGCTTTGCATCTTCCCAGATAATAAGCTTTGCATCTCTAATCAATTGTGCAATCGCAGTTTGTTTTCCAACATGGCAGCTCTTGGAATCGTCATCATGCAGGGGTATTTTAAATCGCGAGTGTGCAGTACAGCCTCCAGGCAAGATGGAAGCTGCAACACCCGAAGTTACAGTTGCAAGTGCTATGCCACCAGCCGATCTTATTTTTGCAAGAAGAGCTCGATATAGAAATGTTTTTCTTGTACCTCCCGGTCCATCCACGAAAAATGATGCAGAGCTATTACTTGTAACAACATTTAAAATCTGTTCATAGGCATTTCTTTGATCATCGTTCAGTTGATCAATTGCTCGAAGGTCACTCTCATCTACAGCTATATTCCTTTCAGTTTCTATATCTCTTGCTGCCATCTCTTGTTGGGATTGTTGGATCAGTGATGTGTTCAATTGATAATCAAGTAAACTCTTTCCCATTGATCGCAAGTAGTTGTCAATGCATTGCAGTACTTTCACTTCTACAAGATGAATCGGGATTGAAGAATCTCGTTTTATATCTTCATATAGGAATTCCCGAAATTGTAGCCATAGCTGAGCATGGTTCTTTGGGCTGCAATAAACTAAAATAGCAGCAAATAATTGACGCAATGAATTGGGCATTTGGTAGGCAACTGCTTCGGATAAACACAGCTCGGCTGCATTATCTGTTTGTAATAGTCCCATTATATCCGCAGCTTCATGGAATGAAGCACAAACACGTCCATTTACAGTTCTCAAATCCGTAAATGAAGTTGGCTTCCTCACATGCATCAACAAAATTCATAAATAATATCTTTCTCCCTCCGATGGATGTGCACCTAAAATACGGCCAATGACTTCCCTCTGCTTGCGTTATTCCCAAATTTTCGATTGTTGGTTCCATCTGAAGTATTCAGGAAATTGTGCGTATATACAATTCAAATTCTTTGCATAGTCGTCATACTTGTTCATGGAAAAGAATTCTGTTAGCATGGTTTTTTGTAAAGTTTGATTTTTTACAACACTATGAAGCGAGCTTTTTTCTGGAAATGTTACTGGCTGTTTGTTTTCCAAATGTACTTGTAAGGTCATGACAGATGGATGTATTTGATTCAAATCGAAACCAAAAATTCGCCACATTGCTTCGGGAGGGGATACCCATCTCGCTGCAACATAATTTTTTATTTCATCCACATTATTATTTGTCTCAATGTCACTCAATTGATACAAAATCCTATCATGTCCTTTGTATATATACTTGTATATATATTTGACAGCCTGAATCGTGGAGCATATTTCAACATTAATATGACAATTAAATTTTGCTAAGAGGTAAGGACAATAAGGCACTACCCAACGATTATCTAGATAATGGCCGCGTACCTTAACTTTTTTCTTATCATTTCGACGACGGTATAGCGGATATGAGTTGGTTGTATGTATCGTTGACTCACAGAATTGCTTGGGATATCTGTCTTTGCAACCAACATGCGGACGCATACATGCACACGCGGGATTCATAGCACCACAAGGACCATGCATCATGTGCTTAACAACAAGACTATGTAAATATTCGTGCTCATTGATATCAGGTAACTCGGCACAAACAATTCGGTTATAAGTTTCAGGAGAATACATCTTATTCCCCTGTTTTAGAATAATTAAGAAGTGGGCATGAGGAAGACCTCGTTTTTGAAATTCAATAACATACGTATACGCTGCTACTTTTCCAAAAATATTTTTCTTGAAAAGTTCATTTTTTAATTGCTCTAATTTTGCTCTGAACACACGGGAAACTAAATCCGGGTGATTCTCAACCTTATCAGTTTTCAGAAGTAACTTTTTAATTTCAGGCCAATTTCGATTACAAGTCATTGTTAAAAAGATGTCTGGTTTTTCATATCATTGGACTAACGACATTGCATCCATGTAGCGACGCCTCATATCACGAGGGCCTCCAATGAATGATCCTGGAAGAATTATCCGTGTCCCAATATTGGAAGACGAAGATTCTCCTTGTGAGAGACTATCTATCAGGCTCTGATATAACTTTGTTCGAAGCCGCGTCTGATTGTCATTCAACCTATAGAAATCTAACCTCGTTGATTCAATTTTACATACATATCTACAACGTACTGTTGTAGCAGTCTCCCGATATGCAATAGCATAGATCGGTCGTCCTCCCTAATCTGTAGTTTGTAGCAGTAGTACTCTCTATAGGAGACCATATTGTGTTTTCGCTTGTTCTTACGAATCGCTGGTCAATAATAGCCAGGATAAGTAAGGTTTAGTAGTACGATATAGTATCATTTAAAAGTAATAAAGAAATTAGAGCAAGGCGCAAAGAACGCAAATAATTTGCATAATTAGTAAAAAAAAAGATTACATAAACATATACGAAAACATCTAAACACCATATAAGATCATAAGAAAATATAAAACATAGCATGGAGCAAATTACCCAAATTCTCAGCATTCATTAACTGATCTGGTGTAGTTCCAGCACCGGGAGCTAGCTCAACTTCTCTCTCGCAAGAAGTTGCTCCATGCACATTTGGAGTTCGAGCAATGCGATTTATACCTTGATGCCAACCTGGTTCCACACTGGCAAAAATGAGCGGGTATTGTAAAGGATCATAACAACTAAAGTAATGCTTCATAATCTGAGTTTTTCCATTTTTTCCATAAACCTGAATATGTTGTGACGTCACATGCCCATTATCACAATTATCTGTCCAAACAGCACCAACTTGAGATACAGTTGGTTTATTGAATACTTTTTGATCAACTGCAGGGCTAGATTGCAGTACTATTTTATAATTATCTATGTTTGGTAGATTGTGCAAGCCTCGAAAAAACGCAAAATAAGGATTAATCTTCAAGATCCCTTCAAGTTTAGTAATTAGGCTTCGTTGAAATCTATTAGAGATGGATAGCCGATTTACCGTTTCATGTTCAGTATCAAAAAAATATAACTGCACATTCCTCGCCTTCTCACCATCATCAGGGATTAACTGATTTATAAAGTGGTACATTTGACCTTGAATTCTAAAGGTGTATATTCCATTATAAGACTCATTCAATGATTTGTCACAGTTCACCCCAATAGACGTGAATGCAAACATATTATTATAACTTCTAACACATCTGCGAAATTCAATAGCTTCTTCAGAATCCTCAAGATACAACATCATCAGTTCTCTTGGCATCTCAGTAGGAAGTAACTGGATTTCACCAGAAGAACAGCAAAATCCAGGTGGTTCAAACTGAAATTTCTTTGCTTTACAATGCTGGCAATCCGGAATATCCGGTAATATATCAGGCTCAGTGGCAACGACGTTCAATGGATCCGTTGCCAACATCTTACGCCGTTCCTGCCTTGCATCACCTGGTCGAACCGATCTACACTTCTTGTTTGCTGGCGTAGACAAAGTACTACCGCCGGCAATGATAGGCTCTGAGCATGTATCTCTTGAATAACCAGTAATACTACTGTTAGAAGTCGATGGCAAAGCGGTTGATTCTATGCGCATTTCTTCTACATATTCATGCATTCGTCCAACCGATGTTTCTGCACAATCTTGTCTTGTTCTTTTGTTACGTGCATGACTGATAGAACTACCATTTGAACGCGAACAGATCGATCCAACATGATGTCCATCTCGACCGCTCACTCCTTCAGTATCGATATTGACCAAACTCTTACATCTCAATTCCACAGATGAAGGACCGCTGGAAGGTTGCTTGATAGGTACAGAAAGTCTTGTTCTAGCAGCAGTATCTGTTCAAAGGAATAAATATTTCACTGATCTTTGTATTAGCATCGTCAATACATCTAAAGTCCAGCATTTCTCATATCAATTGTAATTTTTCGAAACCTCGACAAATCAGCAGAACAGAAGCACTATCAGGAAAGAGTGATATATGCTAAATACTCCAAGATAACTAATACATGAATTAATATAACACAGTATCCTTCTTATGCACAGCTCACGTATGCTACGTACATCTATAACCACAGTACACACACCTCGGTATTCTCTAGAATTGGCATGAGCATTTGCATTGGCACGCTGCCGGCGCCTCCTCGCATTCCTCTCTCTAGTCGCTTCTTTCAAGCTTACATATTTTCGCGGACGACCCATTAAATAAACTCAGCTATACACAATTAAGAAGGTTCCAATAAGAGTAGTACTATAACTTTTGATTCACAGAACCATAAACAAAACTTACTCCAATGCGCATCCATAAAAATTGAAAGAAAAGAAGCCAAAGTACAGCATATACATTTCCTGGTTGCTTTTGCTTATCCGACGTACTCACATCCAACAACTTAAACTGAAACGGGACCAATCATGTTAATTGCCTATCCTACCCCGCTCTAACAACTGGTCTAGTTTTTTTTTGAATCACAAACTTTATCCTCTAAATAGGAGAGGCCTCTTGTCTGTTACTCCTGTGTTCAGTAGGGCAAGGGAGTAAGACACCAAAAAGGAACAGACGCTCCACCAGCCTTATTCCAATTATTGTTTCATGGCACCATGCTTAACACACCGAATTCAAAATCTGGCTAAAAGCAACAAAACTGTCGAGGTTGGCACTCCAAACTCCGCCGATCGTAGGAAAATCGAAGATCTAGTTTTGCACAGACTAAGAAACAAATGAGACACAGTAATGGAGATTGCAAAGCCTTCGCGCAGCGGTTCTTGCACTTTTTCTAGAACACTTAGGTTCAACTATGAAGAAAGACGTGGTGTAGGAGACAATTCAGTAGGAAGAGACGAAGGAAAAAAAGCAACTGACAAAGAAAGCTAAGAAAAGAATGAGAGGGCAGTGGAAACTGCCAAGCTTTCTAGCAGCGGTTCTTATACCGTACCATAATCCACCGCTAAGCGTGTCCCTATGCGAGGACAACACGCAGGGTACGAGCAGAATAGAACGAATGGAAACAAAGCCACCGTGCGGACACCAGCGAAGCGAAGGCCATGCAGACAGCTGATAACAGTGAACTCACCGCCCACAACAACTCCACGTGGATAGCAACAAATTTCCAGCAATTTCTAGCAAAGGCACTACCACTGAACCCACCGCCCACAACAACTCCACATGGATAGCAACAAATTTCAAGCAATTTCCAGCAAAGCCACTACAACTGAATGGCACAAGACCAAACCGCCCCTCAAGTTCACACAAATCGCGCTATAACCGGCCCATTTTCACTGTAGCAATCCGAACTCCCACCTTTAGTATAGTAAAGATATATATAAGTACAAATCAAATCATCTATGCATATCACCTCCATAATTTTGAAAGTAACGTCATTTATAAAACAATCAATAGTAACGAGTGGCAAGCAATTTAAAAGCATCTTATTGATAAATGAACATGGAAAATCATAAAGTCTTAAATCAGTTCGTCACAATTCATAAATCAAATCATATCAATTCATGAGTCTTATCTCAGATCAGTTCATAAATCGTTCCATATCAGCTCATAACAAGTACATGCAATGACCGACTACTGAGTACTCAACCTAGAGATTAAACCCCTTCCAGGTGGGCGACCAATAGGTTTTATAACTACCTATTGGTCTCATTCGATAGATGGGTCAATCGTCCGGACTTTATACCAGGCTGCCATGACCTTGCCAATCGGCCGGACTCTATACCAAGTTACCATGACCTTGCCAATCGGCCGGATTTTATACCAGGCTACCATGACTATTAGACAGGACTATAGCCCCTACCGTCTATTCCATGACTGTTTTGAGTTTTACTTGTCAAAAATTCATTCCACATGTCGCATACATAGATCATTGATTTCATAAAAGATTCAGCTCGTTTGGTATATACTAACGTATCAAAACATTTCAAATAAGTCACATGGTTCATTTTTGTATAGAAAAAATATAACTTTCATAAATATCCAAATAAAGCATTTCATCAAATACAATTCGAGTCAACACAACAAAATAGGATTGAAAACAAAAATTTCACTTTTGCACGTTTGAAATCTCAGAAGGGTAAGTACCACCTACCTTTGTTTGACTGCTCGAGTGGAACTACCTTAGGTCCTTGTACCGTACCTATCAAATGCATAGGTTCCCTAATTAGTTGTTACTTCTTATAGATGCATAAATATACAAACTCTGAGTAACCTGAAGATTCGTGTCTATACTATTATATGAACCCTAATAGCATTTTCCTTAAATTGGAAGATTCGTATTTTTGAAAAATTTTCTAATTTGGAAAGTTTCTATTTTTAGAAAGTTTCTATTATATGAACCCTTTGTTTTCATTGGTTGGCCAAAAGGCCAACCATCTTTCTCCTTTTTTTTTTAAAAAAAAATTCCTTTGGGTTGGACCTATTGGCCAACCTTCCTTGACTTGGTTGACCGATGGCCAATTCTTTCATTGGGGTCATTTGTGACCACAAGGCTTTCTGCCGTTGCTGGCCTATTGTCAGCAACATATGCTGGCACGTTTTTTTTTTTGTCTTGGGTTGGCCGAAGACCAACCTTTGTCAATTCTTTTCTCTGCCACCAGTGATGGCAGCCCCATTTTTTTTTTCTTTTCGTGTGGCGTTGCTTCTGCAACGCCTAGCCAAAACAGAGCAGCGACGGCCGCTGCTCTTTTATTTTTTTTTGTTTTCCTCCAACAGATTTGGGTAACCTTATTTAACCAAAGATTAAAATCGAACACCCTATTTCAACGAATCCACGTATGAATCTTTCTAAAAACATATATATATCTACATATATATAGCAACCATACATATCCGTAAAATTCTTAAGACAATTAATGCAACTACTAAAACTTAAAAGAGAAGTTTTTTGCGTGAACTCGAGACTTACAGGTTTAGATGCCTAGTCATCTGATCGATTGACGGTGTTGCATGCTTCTCCTTCTCTGCTCTCTGACGGCTCTTGCTCTAGGGAGGCAGACGAAAGAAGGGTAATGATGGTATTATTTTTCTTTCTAGGGTTTCAATAAAATCTTAAACCTAGCACTATCCACTAGTAGGTGGTTTGGATAAGAGTTTTAGTTTATTAGGAACCTTTATCCCATCCTACAGTTATTCTATTTTTATTTTTTTCTTTTACTAGTAATTTTATCTTTTTAATTAATTGGGAAAATAAAATAATAAAACCGGTGCCAAAAATTGTGGGTTTTACATTCTACCCCCCTTACAAAAAGTTTCGTTCTCGAAACTTACGTACCTTGATAAAAAAGATATGGGTATCTATTCCGCATGTCCTCCTCTAACTCCCACGTTGCCTCTCGTGATGTATGGTTCGTCCATTGCACCTTCACGTAGGGTATGGTCCTTCTCTTTAAATCCGCCCAACTCTTGTTTTGGTCTTGAACTACTTTTAGTCTTTCTAGAATAACTTAATTCTCTCCAAGGTTCTTTCCACCAAATCCGAGCCAATGATCAGTTTCTTATCTATTTCATCCCAATATAAGAGAGATCCATACTTTTGCCCATACAACGCTTCAAATGGTGCCATACCTATCCCGCTATGATTGATGTTATTGTATAAAAACTCTATTAGTTTTACCAACCTATCCCAACTATCCGAGAAGTCTAGAACACAAGCTCTTAGCGTGTCTTCCAATGTCTGTACGATCCTTCCTGACTGTCCATTCATTTGGGGGTGGAAAGCGGTATTTAGTCTTAGATATCAATCCCTATAATCTCTTGGTAGGTAGACCCAAAATCTAGACATAAATTTAGGGTCCCAATAGGACACTACTTTCACAATTCATTTTCAGACTAGATATCACATTCTCTCCCCCTTTTTAAAGGTTTAGTCCTCGAAACCTACAAGATATAAACATCAAAATAAGTTAAAAATGTTCCCAATGTTCTTGCAATACATCTTGGGAATTATTCCTACAATGTCTAAATTGGATTTCCTTATTTAATTCCATCAAACTTCTGCTGCGCACTCTCCCTTTTCTCAATACCTCCCATCTTCATATTTATATAACTCAGATGAACATAATATCTCTCACAAATCCAACGTTCTAAATATCGGCTTATAACGCTTTATAAAGATTAACCTATAGAAAGAATGCCATATACACTAACAGTACCCTTTCTTCTTTTGTCACATATTTTATCCCAATTTACTTATCTACTGACACCAAAAGTAATCCTTATCTCAATATATGGGTTCCTGCCCACTGTGTTTGTAATTGGTAATGGACACCTTTCCTTTCCCTTAAATCTCATATCTATCTCATTTCAAATTTCAAAAATCAATAATACCTTAAATAGCATCACACCTATTTCCAGATCCTATAACCTGAGTTATTATACCACTAAATGTCATGGGAATCTTATATTCTTTGGTCATTTTTTTTCCTAGCTCAATTCAATTTCCGAAAACATTAATATTTCCAATATCATTTCACAAACCTCTTGATCATACAAAAATATAGAAAATTTTATACAAAAATTATCACCAAATTCTCATATTTGAAATATAATAACTTTATCATAAATTTGGTAAACTATTTATCTATGCGTAGAATTTCAAACTTATACAAGTTTCGAAACCTAGAAGTGTTTGAAACATATAAGTTAGTTTATTGTACTTCTTACACCATTGGGACTTAGAGGACGAAGATAATTTATCAAGAACTATTCTTTCTATATGATATGATTTTTTTTTATGTAGAACATATTTATCTATATCTATTTTTGAGATTGGATTAGTATCATAAAAATACCTTGTATAGGGTTATAGGATATAATTATTCATGGTGTTTATTAATTTTTTTATTGTTAATTTATGTATCTTGATATATATATATATACATATTTATAGAAACTATACTTATTTGATAAGGATACTTATTCAAAAATCTTGATTAACATTTGTTTGCAAAATAATTTTTTTTTAAGACGAGAACTATATAAGATTATGTATTCTAAGAAATTTCTAACATATTTATTAACTAAGCACGATATAGCAATGCCAATAAACTAGTTCAATACTTGTCTGGGGCATTAGATCTAATCGTTGTAGATCTTAAAAGAGACAATTCCATTCACTCGTGGCTACATCTCCCACTGAAAGAATACTACTGCTAGACTATATTAATTTGTATGGGATAAGGCCATACCCCTATTAGTTGTCACTACTAGTGGTAATAGTTCAACTAGAGTAAAATAGTAGTAGCATCAGTAGTACTTCTATCTAGGTAAGACCACTATTTATGGAGCTCGATTGCAAATAGAAGAGGTCCACAACATTTCATTCCTTTTCCTTTGAAATGGTTTCATCCGTGAAGCCTAACCCCATGTCAAGATAAGTTAATACAACCTCCAATGTCGTTGTCACCCATCATGCAATTAATCATACACTACTTAAACTGAGTCTCTTTATTTAATCCATTACGCTTGCTGCGTACTTTAATTCCTTGATACTTTCAATTTCTTGCAAACAATACTTCAAATATATATATAATATTTCCTACACATCCGACATCTTAATCTTAAAGTGTGCAATCAAAATCATATCCAATAAAAGGACATCAAAAACAACTATAGTACCATTTCAACTTAAATCACACATGCAAATTTTCAAGCCTATTTATTCAGTCATAATTGATCGTTTCCTAGTGTGTATTTCCTCTAAAGAGTAAATCGTACCCCAAGCTCTGTTATCACTAAATATTATGGAAATCTCTTGTTTCGCAGTCTTCTATCCAACTTCATTCCAATTCCTAAAATCACTAATATTACAAACATTATTTAACATACTTCTAGATCTCATAACCAGAACTCTGATACCACTAAAAATGTCACGCCTCGAGCCCGCACGCGTCCGTCACATGACATCCGCCGTACTCCCAAGTCCCGCTCAAGAATACAATGCTACATTAACTAGTCTAACTTTAAAAGTACTAAATAATATAACTAACTAAAGTCCAGTACAAATCCCACATAAAAGGTAGTCTACTAATATCCAAGACGTTTATACATTTATTATCTGATTGAAACAGTGGAAACGAAAGTAAATCAGACTAACAACTAGAAGTAGCCTGCCTGCCAACTTCTATTCATCTAAAACTAATACAAGTCATCCTCAGGGTCTTCTACGTAAACCAATTCATACTCTTCAGAATCTACAAAAATGGTAAAAAGTGGGTTGAGCGACAAGTCACTCAATAGGTAATATCTACCCCTCTGTTGGACCATGTACTCGTAACTTTATAGACACATATATATAAGTACAAATCAAATCATTTGCGCATATCACCTCCATAATTTTGAAAGTAACGTCATTTATAAAACAATCAGTAGTAACGAGTGGCAAGCAATTTAAAAACATCTTATTGATAAATGAATATGGAAAATCATAAAGTCTTAAATCATTTTGTCACAATTCATAAATCAGTTCATATCAGTTCATGAGCCTCATCTCAGATCAGTTCATAAATCGTTCCATATCAGCTCATAACAAGTACATGCAATGACCGGCTACTGAGTACTCAACCTAGAGATTAAACCCCTTCTAGGTGGGCGACTAATAGGTTTCATGACTACCTATTGGTCTCATTCGATAGATGGGTCAGTCGGCCGGATTTTATACCAGACTACCATGATCTTGCCAAT
This sequence comes from Coffea eugenioides, assembly GCF_003713205.1. Taxonomy (NCBI): domain Eukaryota; kingdom Viridiplantae; phylum Streptophyta; class Magnoliopsida; order Gentianales; family Rubiaceae; genus Coffea; species Coffea eugenioides. The sequence goes on along the minus strand of NC_040038.1, from coordinate 11,849,107 downwards.
CGGTCGGACTCTATACCAGGCTACCATGACCTTGCCAATTAGTCGGACTTTATACCAAGCTACCATGACGATTAAACAGGACTATAGCCCCTACCGTCTATTCCATGACTGTTTTGAGTTTTACTTGTCAAAAATTCATTCCAAAATGTCGCATACATAGATCATTGATTTCATAAAAGATTCAGCTCGTTTGGTATATACTAACGTATCAAAACATTTCAAATAAGTCACATGGTCCATTTTTATATAGAAAAATAATAACTTTCATAAATATCCAAGTAAAATATTTCATCAAATACATTTCGAGTCAATACAACAAAATAGGATTGAAAGCAAAAATTTCACTTTTGCACCATTGAAATCTCAGAAAGGTAAGTACCACCTACCTTTGTTTGGTTGCTCGAGTGGAACTACCTTAGATACTTGTACCGTACCTATCAAATGCATAGGTTCCCTAATTAGTTGTTACTTCTTATAGATGCATAAATATACAAACTCTGAGTAAGCTGAAGATTCGTATATACACCATTATATGAACCCTAATAGCATTTTCCTTAAATTGGACGATTCCTATTTTTGGAAAATTTCCTAATATGAAAAGTTTCTTACTTTGGAAAGTGTTCATTTTGTAAAGTTTCCTAATTTAAAAGAAAATAATTATTTGTAATCATGTTTATTATCCTGACTACTATCTCACTATGTTTATTTATAATTTATAATTATTCATTATTATTATTATCATCCTCGTCGTCGCTAATTTATTTTATTACCACTTACATATATATTAAATAGCTACTATTACCTTTCCCTTTATTTCCACTTTTATGCGTGTGTAGGTGTTATTATTATTTATGTATACATGTACATATATATATCTATAGATATATTGACTTATTATCATTATTATTGTCTTAGTTTATTCCACTCGTATTATATTTTTATCTTCGTTTATATCATTAATTTATTTTCTCCATGTCCATATTGTTATTATCCTTACTATTATTGTTTATTAATCATTATTTACTATTATTATTATTATTATTTTAAACATTTCGTTTAACAACTTAGAATTTATCTCACCTCGTCTACATTAACCTCATAAGGCTAAATTAAGATATCCTAGATTTTTCTTTAAATATCTTAGACGTAATTAATTAAATATAAGTTTTACATGACCAATACTTCAATTCTAACAATTACTTTAAATTGGATCTTGAATTTTAATACCCATGATAACCTATAAAAATAGACTAGTTATATTCAAAATTTATTTAATAAACATTTATTTATTTTATCTTATATTTGGTTAACATCTAAATTATCCCTTTTTCCTCTTCAGGTTAGAGCCATGGTTGGCCTCATTTCTTTTTTTACCATGGTCGCCAGACTTTCTGGCGACCCTTTGTTTTCATTGGTTGGCCAAAAAGGCCAACCATCTTTTTCCCCTTTTTTTTTTTAAAAAAAAATTTCCTTTGGGTTGGACCCATTGGCCAACCATGGCCAATTCTTTCATTGGGGTCATTTGTGACCCCAAGGCTTGGCCTACTGTCAGCAACACATATTGAATGTTAGTAGCAGTAGTCATCAGCGGCACCATGTCAGTAACAACACGATGCTGTTCATCCATCTGTAAAATCACGAAAGAAAATTTTATCAGGCAGATATAGTTAAAGAGCACCACTGCTGCATATTTGTCTGGGTATCCATTTCATTACCTTTTCTTGTAAGTACTTGTTAGCTGCTTTCAGTTTTCCCTCCTGCAATTGAGAAAGCAGAACCCGTTTCAGTTTCTTAGGAAAATAATAAGGCCTCGTTCTCGATTGCTTTAGATTTTGTAAAATCTGATTGTAGAAAGTGACTATATATAGAGAACAATCAGAATCAACAAAGGGTAATATTTTTGGTTGATTATGGAATTAATTTTTTGGATATTAAAAAGGTCATAATTTGAACACGTAAAAACAAATGAGAATGTCACAAAAACTGATTATCTAAAATTAAAATGTATAATTAGCTAAAATAATTAGACGAGAAAAAGCCTTAAACCATAAAAAAAAAATGTAATGTCCGTGATATTGACCAAGTCCAATAAAAGTTGGTATTACTATTAGTTGTTTGTGAATTGGTATTGTACTCAAATTCTCTCCTTACTATGCAAAGTAAGTAGTACCTGAAGTAGCTAGTATGACCCTTCACTTCCATTACTTCTACCTGAATCTTGACTGTGGTATTCTAATCCTTCATGGAACTAACTATTCAGAAAAAATCACTCTCTGTCCTGGCTAAAATCTCTTGAATCCATCATTTTCATGTGAAAAACTAATTAGTACAATAATTCAGATTATATGACTAAAAGTCATGATAAGAAGATATGCACAAAATGGATACAAGTGGGAAATGAGGCCAAAAAAAAAAAAAAAAACTTAGGATACTTGTGGAATATGAGAAGAAAAAAAGACAAGAATGAAACCGAGGAGATATGGAGTTAGCCCTCAAAGTTTTCTTTATGTTTCTCTCCCTTTGCCAATTCTTTTCTCTGCCGCCAGTGATGGCGGCCCCCATTTTTTTTTCTTTCCGCATGAAGCAACGCCTAGCCAAAACAGAGCAGCCGCTGCTCCTTTTTTTTTTTTTTTTTTTTTTCCTCCAACAGATTTGGGCAACCTTATTTAACCAAAAATTAAAATCGAACACCATATTTCTACGAATCCACGTATGAATCTTTCTAAAAATATATATATATCTACGTATATATAACAACCATACATATCCGTAAAATTCCTAAGACAATTAATGCAACTACTAAAACTTAAAAGAGAAGTTTTTTGTGTGATTTCGAGACTTACAGGTTTAGGTGCCTAGTCATTTGATCGATTGATGGTGTTGTCTGCTTCTCCTTCTCTACTTTCTGACGGCTCTTGCTCTAGGGAGGCAGACGAAAAAGGGTAAGGATGGTGTTATTTTTCTTTCTAGGGTTTCAATAAAATCTTAAACCTAGCACTACCCACTAGTAGGTGGTTTGGATAAGAGTTTTAGTTTATTAGGAACCTTTATCCCATCCTACAGTTATTTTATTTTTATCTTTTTTCTTTTACCTAGTAATTTTATCTTTTTAATTAATTGGGAAAATAAAATAATAAAACCGGTGCCAAAAATCATGGGTTTTACAAAAAGTAAGAATTGCTTTATAAAATGGGAAATTTTATAGAAATGCATAGCAACTGTTTTGGCATTTTTCTCAATTTCTAATGCTAACAATAGTCTAAGGTATAACAAAAATTTGAGGATACGATTATATAAACAATAACAATACTTGAAAAATAAATATAAAATGGAAATCATGTGTTTGTTATAACAATGTATTCAGCACAACATATCTTGGATAGTGAGAATATCCTTAACCTTGGAGGGAAGTGGGGGTGAGGGAGCTGGTGTTATTACAAGACATACAGACAGTAAACCATATAGATTAGGGCAGTATCCCTCTCCTGTGTAAAAGGATTTCTCACCAAAAAAAGAAAAGAAAAGATATGCTTCATCCCTTACATTTTAGGAAACAAAACTTTTTTTCTTTATTTTTAAAATAAAATAAATTAGTCCCTCACATTTAAAACGAAGCAAATTAATCCCAGAATGATATCCTGATATAGATTTCAAGGGTAAAATTGAAACATCAATTTAACTTTAATCAAATCTAACTATATCTGATATGTATACAATATTAAGTCAATAGAAAAAGGAAAAAGATTAAAATTACAACATAAAAAAACCTTCTCTCTTAAAATTTTTTTTTTCAAAAAGTGATATTAAATTAACATCAAAAGAAAAAATTAAAATTACAACATCAAAAACAAACCATTCTCTCTAAAAAAGAAGAAAAATTTAAAAGTTATAACATCAAAAACAAACCCTTCACTCAAAAAAGTTTAAACAATTTTTGAATTATAAAATTTTGTAACTTAGGGGGTTTTTTCCTTTTTATGTTGACCAATGTGATTGTCTCAAAAAATTTTAACTTTTTCTAGGTAGTATGTTATAATGTTTAATTTTTTTCCTTTTTACAGTGACTTAATGTCTTTTTATAGTGACCTTCCAATTTTATATCTAAAATCTATATTAAATTGTCAATCTGGGATTAATTTGCTTTGTTTTTAAAATGCGAGGGATTTAAAAGTTAGAGATAAAAAAATATTTTTTGCCAAAAGGTGAGGGATTTATTATCAGTGCTAATATATAGTTAATTGTGTATGTTAAGGTGTCGTGGTTACGTGGCATATGTTATGCCTATGTACTGCAAAGGGATTTTGTGAGATATTACATTATTGTCACTACAAGCCATATATTTCGCCAATATTAGTGTGAGGTATTAATGAGATCAGTTTTCCACTCTGCTCCAAAAAGAGAAAGCAGAGGTAAATGACGGAAAATTGACTTGGTAAGAGAGGTACTATTTTGTTCTTTTTCCACCTATAAAAGTGTCTTGGTAGGTTATGGCCTACCAAGACTTTACTATAGTATGCAAAACCGCGGACCTGTAAAAGCGTCTTGGTCATGACTTCAGTGTGTAGTTAATTTATCAAGGAACGCTTGCATAATAAGGAAGAGAAGTTAATAAAATGTATTTAGTCGCAGAGTAGCAATTATAATTATGAGCTACAACATTAGTCAACAGTTAATTTTAGATTTCTAAGGCCATTCATGCGTTGTGGTCTGGGTTATTTATTGTAATTTCGTATTGGTTGTTTTTTTTCTAACTCCTAATTAACGAATTCTATTACCTAATTAAATCCTAATTAGTTAATTTCGAATACCGCGTTGAAGTCAAATCCGCGTATCAAAACAATTCCGCCTCCCATTCCACCATGTGAATCGAACTGCTTTGTTTTTGACTAAAACAATTGCTCTTGCACAAGTCAATGAAGAATTAAGGATAAAACTGGAAGAGAAAATGAACCACGAGAAGAATCCAGCCTCTCTTCTGAGATCAGTTAAAACAACAACAGCTTGTTGAAAGCAAAGCTCGCTTCCGGCTTAACCAAGATGGCTGACCCTGTTATCTCTCTTGTCATTGGGAGAATTGTTGATCTGCTGAATAAAAACTCTGTTTTTCTGAAAGATGTTGAACGACAAGTTGAGAAACTCAAAGTTGATCTGGTCTGGATGCGGTGTTTCCTGAAGGATGCAGAACAGAGGCAAGATGAAGATGCGAGGATCCGCAACTGGGTTTCTTTAGTCAGAGCTGCGGCCTACGATGCGGAGGATGTCATTGAGATCTTTGCCAGCAAAGTTGAAAGTATAAAAGATAAGGGATTTGTGACTAGATTGGCATATTATCCCTGGCGGAATGTGAGCCTTAACAAGATCGGTAAAGAGATTGAGTCCTTACAGACAAGGCTCGATGACATAGCCGCTAGCCGCGAAAAGTTTGGTATAAAAAATCTTGGAGAGGGGACGAGTACACATGGAGAAGAGCTTCAACGGATCCGGCGATCGGTTGAGGACAAGGATATAGTGGGCTTCGAGGAGAAAACAAAATCCCTGGTGGCAGAACTTTTGAAAGAGGACAAAAACCGCCGTCTGGTTTCAATCGTCGGCATGGGAGGTGCTGGTAAGACAACTCTAGCCAAAAAAGTTTATAACCATGCTGATGTCAGGACAAGATTCGATTGCCGTGCTTGGGTCTGCGTCTCTTCAAGCTACAATCACAAAGAGACGCTGAGGACAATCATAAAGCAATTAAATCCGATAACTAATGAGCTACTTGACATGTTGGAAAAGATGCAGGAGCAGGACTTGGAAGAAAGGCTCCGTCAAGATCTACAAGACAAGCGTTATCTTGTGGTGCTTGATGATGTATGGAAGGAAGAAGCGTGGGATTGTCTTGCTGGGGCCTTTCCTGATGTTAATGCATCAAGTAGACTGCTACTTACAAGTCGCAATCTGGAGGTTGCCCAACACGCAGATGCTCTTAGCCACCCGTGTGAGTTGAAAACTTTGGGGCAGGAAGACAGCTGGCAGTTGTTTCTCAAAATGGCCTTAGGCCATGGAGCTAATGCTGGGTGTCCTCCGGATTTGGAAGAAGTAGGCAGAGAGATTACAAGAAGATGTAATGGTCTGCTGCTGGCCATCACGGTTATAGGTGGGCTGCTAGTGGCAAAGAAAAAGTTGAAGAGTGAATGGGAGAAAGTTCTCAACAACTTCAGCACATACCTGTCAAGGAGCCAGAGTGGGGTATTAGCAATTCTGGAATTAAGTTATGCAGACCTTTCTCCCAAACTGAAATTTTGCTTTTCGTATTTGGGTTTGTTTCCAGAAGACCACGTGATTTCTGTGCGCAAGTTGATCCAAATGTGGGTTGCAGAGGGAATAATCCAGAAAAGAGATGCAAAAAATTTGGAGGAAACTGCAGCATATGATGTAGAACAACTTTGTAGCAGGAATATGGTCCAAGTGGCGGAAATGGCTGTTGATGAGAGGATTAAAAGCTGCAGAGTCCATGATTTGCTGCGAGAGCTTGCAATCAGAAAGGCAGATGATGAAAGTTTTTTTCAGATCCATGACACCAGAGATGATGAAATATCAGCCAAATCCAGGTACCTTGCTGTTCATAGCCTCCGTCTGGATAAAAATTATTTTGGGTCTTCGACCCCTCCTCTCCGGTCTCTGCTTTTTTTCAATGTCCGCTATCACAGGAAAAACATTAGTCTTATCTTCAAAAGTTTCAGAAAGCTGAGGATACTAGACCTTGAGAATGTTAATATGTACTTTAATTTGCCAAAAGGAATTCGTGAAGTCAGGCTTCTAAGGTACCTCAATTTAAGAGGCACATACATTAGAAGGCTCCCTCATTCCGTCGGTTGCTTGCAATACCTACAAACTCTTGACATTCGGAACTCTGAATATCGATTACGAGTGAAAGTTTCAAATTTCATTTGGAAGCTTGAAAGTTTACGGCATCTATATGCGTATTGGATGGTATGTGATGTGCCTCTTAAGATTGAAGGATTGAGGAATCTCCAGACTCTGTCAGGCATACGCTTTGAGGACGTTATGCACAATAACATGATAACTTTGACAAGTCTTCAGAAACTGGGGATTGTAGTGGATGACAAGTCAGAGATAGACAAACTCTGCATGCATTTATCTGAGGTTGGAAACCTAAAGACGCTACATCTTCGTTGTAATTTAGACATGCATTGGCCACAATCTCTAGCTGGATTTTCTAGGCTCCATCATGTAACAGAGCTTAAGCTAGTCGGGCTGGATTTGAGAATGCTGCCTCCTGATTTCCCTCCAAATCTCTCTCGCTTGTCTTTGAGATCCACGTATCTCATGGATGACCCAATGCCAGTACTGGAGAAGTTGGGACAGCTGTCGTTCCTAAAAATGAAAGCTACATATTTTGGACCACAGCATGTGGTCATTTCTAGGGACGGGTTTCAGCAATTGAAATTCCTTGAGCTCAGCCGCCTACTTGCTTTGGATGAAATAAAGGTGGAGAAAGGTGCATTGCCACAGCTCCGGTGCCTGAGAATCAGGAGCTGCAGCAGATTACGGAAGTTGCCGGAAGAGCTGAAGCACATATCTAGTCTTGATGCGCTTGAGCTTGTGGACATGCCGAAAGATTTCATCAGTAGGCTTGATGCGGACCTGGTATCCAGTGTCCCTAACCTCAGAACATTTTGACTCGCAGAAGGAAAGAAGTTGGTATTTGTATTTCGCGCATAGAATGGATATATTTTGATAAATATATTCTCAAAATATAGAATGGTATTTGTATATCCTCAAAATATATTTTTTTTGAGCCATGATTTGACAACATTTATCTTGCATATATCACATCATAAAAAATATTACAGTAATTATTTCAAATAATCTCCTGCACAAATCTGTGTACTTTTACCTTTATACTCTCATTTATTTATTATTCTCTCTACTGAGCGCCCCTGCTTCGCCTCATATTGTACCATTGTCTAAATTTCAGTGCAGTGATTAATAAAATTAGTTCCAGTTTTTATCAAAATATATAAATAAAAGGAATCTTCCTGATTCAACATCCTTAGTTTGTCATTATTTTAATCTTTATTTCGCCATATAATTCAAACCAACTGACAAGCTTTTTTAAGTACTCCATTTGTTTTTAAGTTTGGGTAACTGACATTTGCACCTATGTCTTAAAGGATTTGTGTCTCTATCAATTTACATTTCCTGATAGTAAACTCTTGGGATTTGGAAACTTTTAAACTCTTGATTGATCATAATTTTTCCCATTCTGTCCGAACAGAAAAAGGGAGTAAAGAAACAAAAGCCTCTGTTCATCCCATATAAAGTGTTGGTCCATCTGAAATTGAGGATTGATTGCTTCCTATATCTACTCACTACACACAAGAAGTAAAAGAAAGAAAACAAATTTAAACATGCGAAAAGCAAATAACAAGCTGTTCAACGAAGTTATTTGGGATAATAAATGTTAGTGAAGGGAAGATTTCTGAATACGGGCACAAGTGCAGTCTTTTTATTACGAAAGGCATATATAATAATTCTTATACACCAATTTTTTTTTTCTTGTGTTAGTGGAGGCTTCCTTTAACAGTTGTATGCTCACTTTTGAGTCTGATTCAACTGTTAGTTTCTTTCCCCTGTCTTCCATGCAAATTCCATCCCGTAAATTAATGCCCACAGCTCTGTTTCAGTGTTGGTAGCTGAATCCAATGTTTGCTGAGAATCCTCCTGCCCAGCAGCCTTGGATTCCCAGCCGCAGCCCCGTCGACGTCATTAGTTTCTTCCAACCTGTTGGAGGCTCCACCTGTCCAATGTAGCGCAGCACTTCCTTCTGGCAACTTTCTTGCGGGGATGGCTTTAGCTCTTGTATGAACCTCTTGCTTCCTCCACAATCTTCTGTAGGTTGAGGTTCCTCCGAGTCCAAGTCATTTTGTGAGATTGCCTCGTTCCTAAAGACAATGATGTAATTGCACTCACTTTTATTGTGCTTTTAACTTTTTGACTAGTTTTCATATGGGGTAAATTGCATATATTTATGTTTGAAGGGGGTAAAGTGTGACTAATAAAAGTAGTTGTAACGCATGTGAAATAAAAAAGTAATTATAAAAAATAAAAATAATCAAAAAATGTGTTTAAAATACAAATAAAAAATAAATTATTTTTTTTTAAAAATGTCGTAGATGCCCAGATAAATTAAACTCGGGTGTTATTAATGAAAGTGAACTAAGTACCTTGATTGCTATTTGTCTGTTCAATTTTTTTAACGAGTATTCATTAACACATTTATATTTCATTGGACTTGTATATACATATATTAATAATTATTACCTTTTCTTACATTTATGCATTCTCCATAATTAATTTTATATTTTCAAAAATCTAGTACCTCAACTATGTTTTATACAGATCCTTTTCTGTTTTACCATCCCAAAGAAAAAAGGTTGTTGTATATGCATAGATTGATTAGTATCTGTTTATATGAAATCTTTGGGCATGCAATCAATTGCTGCTTTTGTTGCAGAATATTTCTTGTTTATTCCTTTGGGAAACGGAATCAGTGAAACAGATTCATCCTCACATAACTAAAAGAATTTCTGCTACAAACAACGCAATAACCATCCATATTATCTGTTGAGGGTTCCTATGTGGTGTTCAACATTTTGGTGTGAGAGATGGTTCATCGATCTGGACTTCTTTTTTCCTAGTGATTTTGTACGGTTCCAAAATTCTCTAGTCAATGGTCAAGAATCAGTTTGTACTTTTGTAGAGTTGATAAACTAGACAAAATTAGATTTTGTGTTGCTAATTAGATGAGTATTCATATAATATGTAGTATCAACGAAATAACAACTTATCTATTGAAAGACGAGAAATTTCTAAACAATCAAATATGCCCCTAAATTCAGAAAATATATTAAAAAAAAAACCACGTGTTGGTGTGTGACTTCTACGTGCATATTTTGTTTTTTGTGCCAGTAGACTTTTAGATAGTTTATCCTCTTTTTTTTTTTTTTGGTCAAATGTTCTCTTTTCTAGTGTTTTTAGTCAAAATGCGTTTTTTTTCCCTTTTTTACACTCCAATTTAAACAAAATCAATAGTTGTTCCCTATTTATCTCCTTGATTACTTTAACCTGTGACCTATTGGTTATGGGTGAAACGTTTTACCAACTAGACTGCGCTTCATTCTTAATTAAAATTTGTTTAAACAACAATTTATCCAGTTTATAATATCTTTAACTGAAGGGCCTTAGTCTAGAAATTCAAATGGTGTTGACTAAAACATAAATAATAAATATATTTCTACCTTTAAATTAGTGCGTGCAATAACATCTGAAGTCATGAATAAAATAAGTTAGCAAATTTATTAAATGATGGCCTACTTGATTGGCTCGTCAAACTCTTGAATGGGGAAGAGAAGTTGATAGCTTCAAATTTAAGAGGCATCAAAAAATTAAGAATTGTAAGCCTCACAAATTAATTATTTCAAAGTATCAGTAAAGAATTAGTAATACTAAGCTAAGCTATTAATACTAACATTGTCTCTGCCGGACTCGAAAATAGGTCCTCATAATTTTTGGGGCTCCTTGTTGTATAATTCAGACGAACACCCAGAAAATTAATGAATGTCAACAGGAAAAAAAAAAAAGTTATCCATTGCCTTAAGAGAAAATTATAACAAAAAATTTTTTTCACAGTTTAGGAAAATTACAAATAATCCTGTTGTATTTTAAGCACCATAATAAAAAAATATTTATGGTTTTAAAACTTACCCTTTATTCTCATAAGTTCAACGGAAAACCATAAATGGTAGCCATTTTATATCACCATTGTGGAGCATCTTGAAAACCATTAGAAATGTATTGAAAACAAAAATGTGGATTTTCTTACTTGTTGAATTGATTTTCAATGGTAAAAAAAAGTTTTAAGATTTACCATTAGAAATATTTTGATTTTCAGTGACTTGTCTTAGCTCCCCTGACAAGCTGTGATGACTATTTTTTATAGTGTGATAAGAAAAAAAAAATTTAATTCTTTGATGTTTACCTTTTAATTTAGGGAGGGGCTAAATCCACAGCCTCACATCCTATACCACACTCTAAAGATGAAAATGACATCAAAACCCTTTACTTTTAATGGTTTTCTTCTAACCTTTTGCAATTCAAAATTTATGCTTGCATACACCACAAGCAATCTGCTTAGCATTGTTCTTTTAACCATTTTTTCCATTATCTTTTCTTCCAAATGTTAACAGGGTAGAAAGAAGTAAAAAACAGAACCATATAAAGCAGTAGAAAGAAGTGAAAAAAAAACAGATTTAGAGTATAAATCCTTGAAGGTAATGCCCTAAAAGATAGCAACATGTAATGAACAACGCCATAAAAAACAGGGCTAAAGCATTTTAATTTATATTTCTTCATCTCTTAACGTGAGAAACGCCAATACGCAACCACGCTAATTCAGCACACAACCAGTCTAATGGTAAGTAATGCCATCACAAAGTCCAAAAGGATTGGCAGGCTAATTCAAATCATGAGCCAGTATAGCTTGCATGGCAGCTGATCAGCACAAAAAATCAGTTCATATCCTAAAAAAGAATGTCAAACTTCCATCGACTTGACCTGAAAACGTGCAGATTTTGTTATTTGCAAGACAAGAGCGTCCCTCTTGCTCAGATCTCATTGTAAGGTCATTGGATAACATGGAGGAAGGAAAAACATCTACTCGATCCAGAGCGGTTTGGAACTTGGTTCAGACATGCACCTTCAGAGTACAATTGCATGTACATGGCACTAAAGGACTTAATTTAAACCAGTAGATTGAAGAAGAGAAAATTCTAAACAATCAAATATACACCTGTGGATATATTCCAATGGTACTAAATTCTGAAAATACATAAGAAGACCAACAAAAAAAAAAAATCCACCTGTTGGTGTGTGACTTGTATATGCGGTTTTTTTTCATGCCGGTAGACATTTAGATAGTTTATCTTTTTTTTTTGGGTCAAGTGTTCTCTATTCCAGTATGTTTAGTCAAAATATGTTTTTTATTCCCCCCAGTCCAAAGAGGATCAATAGTTGTCCCCAAATTATCCCTTTAATTACTCAAATTTAAAATCTATCAGCTACAAATGAAATGTCTTATCAACAAAATTGGACTCAATTCTGAGTCAAAATATGTTTAACCAACAATTAATCCAGTCCTTAAGATTGTCACGCCCCATTTTTTTGAAAAATAATAAAACAAATCTAATGTATGTAGGTATTAGACAAATGAATTTTTTGATTTGAAAAATGAATTCTTTATTTTATAGAATAAACAAAAGAAAAAGGGCCCAAAATGGGACTTAAAAAAAATGTGATGATTTTGGCCCAAAATAAAAGTCTAAAAATGATTTTTTAGGAAAAATAGGAGTCGTTACTTGGTATCGAGTTTAGGTGTACCAAGTCACCTAAAATTGAATTTTAAATAAAAAATAGATAAAACTCTTTTTAAATGACTCCAGGTCTTTGGAAACAAAAGAAAAGGTTCGAAAGTCATGGTTGAAGAAAGAGAAGATAAGGATAAAATCCAAAACAACCTTTCGACCTATCTAAGACTAGTTGCGAGATTTAGTCGAAAAGTTTTCCTAATCTAACTTATAGACTTATCATATTAGGATGTTTTTACATGGATGTAAAACCTAAACCTAGGAGAATATCGAGGGTTCAGAATATCTTTTCGAAGTTTAATTGGTGTCAATCGCATTAATTGCGACGCACAAGATTGATTCTTTGAAGAGGTAAAAACCCATAAAACAAATAACCAAAACCCAATCAAAAATAAACAAACCCATCATCAAAACCCAATTAAGTTAAACCTGATCCAATTCTCATCTAAATTTTTTTATTAAAACCCAACAAGATAATAAAATAACTAAAAATTATTAAAACCTAATTATATCATAAAATCCAGAATTAATCTACCCAACAACTCACTGAAAATATAAAAGGAGGATTAAAACATAAAAGGGCAAATTGGTTCAAATATTCAGATTTTGGGCCATAGTGAAATTAGTTAGAAATTTGGGGGCAAAAGTGTAAATTTCTTAAGATATTTCATGCAAGCTTCGCATGCTTCCTTTCTTCTGCAACTTTTCTGCGTCTTCATGTCAAAATAGAGAGAACCAAAATCCAAAAAAGCCTCGAACTTTCAAACCAAGACAATGATATCACATAATCCTATCATCAACATCCGACCTTATTACATAAATATCATATCTTTAATCAAAATCAAAGCAAGGACCTGAGCTAGATGATGCACAACAGGAAGAACAATATCAAAGGATGAAAAGGCAAGCAACAGTACAGCAATGTTTTAAAAACCGGACCGTTAATTGAACCGGTGAAGTGAAAGGGTCGAGGTTCAACCGGTCGGACCGGTTCAACCTCGGTTCAATGAATTTTTTAAAAAATAATTTATATAAATATATATATGTACAAAATAAGACATGTAATGGACTAATTTAATATTTTATATGATGAAAAGTTTACTATTTTTTAATAACTTGGATTTTTAAAAATAAATTTTTTAAATTATAAGTTAAAACAAATAAATTTCATCTCAATTTCAATTATATCTAAATCCAACCCCAAAATATCACAATATTTTGAAATTATACAAAATTCATGTCTCTGAGAATTTAGATATTATGAACTTAAATTTTAATTTACGTTTTGGGATTTAGAGATTGCAATTTAAAAAAGAAAATTTGGAGTTCGAAGGAAGTCAAGAAAATCGAAAATAGAAATGTAAATTTGATAAGAAACTAAGATAAAAGTGAGTGGTTGTGGCATTAAATAATTTGGGTTAGGAGATGGAAGAAAATATCAATAAATTAAAAATAAAGAGGTTTGATTAAAAAGGGAGTGACAAAAGAAAAGAGGATAAGAGTGAAAATTAAAAAGAAAGAGGCAGGCGCGGAATAAACAACTGTTGAGATATCAAGTACACAATAATTTAATGATAAACAAGCCACAAACAATAAAAGATAGACGACACATAATAATTTAAAGTAGGTAATCGACTCTATCATTGAACCTACATTCACGGAGAGAAACTCATTCTTTATTATGAGAGGAAAACCCTATACAAGAATATAATTTGAACCCAAACCCAACCCTTATATACCATCTCTCATCTCCCAAGAACCTTCTCTCACCCCATGTATAAGGCTATATGATGCCTTTTTGTGTGCTCCTTGTGTGTCTCTTTGTAGTATGTCACCCCACCTATTTATAGAGAATATTATTTGACCAAAATACCAAATAATAATAGAAAACCAATTCTATTTCCTAGACTTGTACAGAATAGGAAATAACTTCTAATCCTAAACTAAATAGAATATTCCTTGGCATTACTTCAAATAACTAAAACCAATTAGGAAAATAGTTACTTCTATACAAAACAAGAATTCTACCTAAAATAAATTAAGCCAATTTCCTAACAAATCTCCACTTTGGCTAAAATTTCTTTTAGCAACCATTTGCCTTCAACTACCAAATAATATGGTATTGAATTACACAGCCGAATCAATATAATCCTGACACTAAATTGATTCAATTGACAAATGAACATGTGTTGTTATTCGGAGTCCAACCTCCTGAATCGTCAGAAAGTGTCTCAATTCACCATCTCCCTTTGCAGGATTTCTTCTCACAACCACTCGTAATTTGGGATCCCTTTCTATGAGATCTAACCATAGTCATTGAGGCAACCAAGTGGTAAAATCATCATACTTCTTCCTATTCTCATGATTGTCTTGCCATGTGTGGTTTCCAAAACTCCGCCTAAAACGAAAATCTCGTAATTGTCAGAGTCTTCTGGCATATGGAAATTAGATCTCCTTGTTTCTTTGGGACACGTGCCACACCATCCAAAAAACATAACCGAAATCTAAAATCACCAGGGTGAAATATCAACCGTTGGAGGTGTGAGAAAGTCTCCAATGATTCACGGCCAAAATCAACATTGGACTCCACCTTTTCCTTGACCCTTGAATCACCTGCTTAGATTCACTGTCAAGCTTCTCCATGCGTTTTGACTTTCCATCTTTCACCATTAATGCTTTTTACCAAGCCATTAAAAACAAGGATATTACTCATTAAATTGTTCAATTATTTACAACTACCTATTCACTTGATCTCAATAGTTAATCAAGATCCAACCACAAAATTTGCTCTATTGCCCAGTCTCACAACCTAAAACTCTGATACCACTTATTAGGATTCAGGCGCGGAATAAACAACTATTAAGATATCAAGTGCACAATAATTTAATGATAAACAAGCCACAAATATGAAAGATAGACGATACACAATATTTAACGTGGTTCGACTCCACCATTGAGCCTACGTCCATGGAGAAAAACCCATTCTTTATTATGAGAGGAAAACCCTATACAAGAATACAACTTGAACCCAAACCTAACCCTTGTATACCATCTCTCATCTTCTAAGAACCCTTTCTCACCTCATTTATAAGACTACATGATGCCTTTTTATAGTATGCTAACCCACTTATTTATAAAGAATATTATTTGGCCAAAATATCAAATAATAATAGGAAACCAATTCTATTTCCTAGACTTGTACAGAATAGGAAATAACTTCTAATTCTAAACTAAATAGAATATTTCTTGGCAACTACTTCAAGTAACTAAAATTAATTAGGACACTAGTTACTTCCATACAAAATAAGAATTCTACCTAAAAGAAATTAAGCCAATTTCCTAGCATAAACTTCGAAGGAAGATGAACCTAAGAGCGGTAAAGTGAAGCTGCAAAACTTCCAGGAACCCACTTCAAGACTGATGATACGATGACTTTCGGCCCAGATTTGAGAGACATGCAAGCATTTTTTTTTCAAATATTTTCTGAATAAAAATTATTCCCTGATAAACGTAGATGGCACAGATATAAAAAACACATCAAAGGAGTAAAACTGAGATAAGATTTGGATCACCAATTGAGCCAAAAAATCAGCCCTAGCTCATGTTTTTCCTCAAAATTTTTTTGCACTTTCATTTTCTTTATTTCTCTCAATTTTTCTCTTTTTCTTTCTTGCTTTGCCGCCTCTCTACTCCCTCTTGATCTTTTTTTCAGCCTTTCTTTTGCTTTTAAATGCCAAAAACACCTCTCAACCCCTAGAAACAAGGGTGGATATGAAACCTGCTTTGAGGGCCATTTTTTATCCCTTGGATCCTTTTGCAGGTGTCTCAAGATGACATTAGGAAAGATTAGCTGTCCATGTACTTGCTCAAAAGTGTCGGACAACGAAAATGGGAGCCAAAAATAAATTTGAACAGGAAATTAATTTAAGTTTTGCAAGTTTAAAATTAATTAGTGCTTGATTTGGAGGATATGAATATCCCGTATTTACCTGAAGAAATTGGTGAAGTCAATCTTCTAAGGTATCTTGGTTTAAGAGGGACAGAAATCAAAAGGCTTCAAATTGCTTTATAGGTTGCTTGCAAAATCTGTAACTCTTGACATTCGGTAGTGGAGGTACCAATGTGTTATGGAAGTTTAAAAAGTTTGCAGTAAGTTTTATGTCCATGACACCAGTCGAGGTGTACCACTAAAGTTTGAAACATTGAAGAGTCTCTGAACTCTATGCAATGTGCATCTTGATAGATTGATAGCAAATTAATGTTGCTAACTGGTATGAGGAAATTTTCTGTGTGGAATGTGGATAGATGGAAGGTCAAGAAGTAATGAACTTTTTGATTCAATTGAAAGTTCGATGTATCTGTGGAGTTTGTTATGCCATGAAAGACGGGAAAATCCATTTTTTATTGGACTTTCAAATCTGAGTAATGTTACAAAGCTTAAGTTATCAGTGCGGTTACATGAGCTACCTAGCCTAATAGTTTTCCCCCTAAACTCTCTCATTCGCGGTTTTGTGGTACAAGACTTGCAGAAAATCCCTTGCCAATACTGGAGAAGATGGAACATCTTTCTATTCTCATATTGGATGATGCTTATGTAGGAGAATAATTAGTAATTTATGAAACGGATTTAAGAATTTGAAGTTTCTTGAGCTCACTGACCTGCTTCATCTGGTACAGATAGATGTTGGGAATGGCGCAATGCCAGAACTCAGGTGCTTACGCATCAGCTACTGCCGCGTTTTAGAAATGCTTCGTGAAGAGTTGAAGTCCGGGAAAGTCTTGAGAGGCTGGGGGTAGCAGCCATGCCAAAGGCAATCAATGGGCTTCAAGGAATAGATTCATGCTAGCTCGGCCATGTCCGCAACATGACCGTGGAAGGCACTGACTTTGGGCGGTTGAAATTTTACACTCAAGTTCGAAAATGTTAGCGCAAAAAATCCCGCGCAAGTAAATATATCATGTTAAAATATTAGATGATGAACAATCGATAAACTAAGAAATAAACTCGCGATATCAATCAAGCTATGGAGTTTGATTAGTCACAAAAACTTGAAACAAAAGAATAAGAGTAAAGTTATTGGCTGATTAATTACAAAGCCAACCGAGAAGGCACCGGAGGAATTAACAACTACTATTCCATTCACAATCAAATTTTTTCAACTTACAAGTGGGACTCCAAGTCCTTAAATAGAAAAAGCATAACCATGAATTCTATTCTTATCATAATATCAAAACATGACTCAACTCTAAACCAATTGTGATATCAAATATAATATAGGTATCAAATAATAAATCAATTTCTAAAACTATTAAACTTTTAAATATGTATGATTTAAAATATGTCAAAAGAAAAATTGCTGCGTATGTTCATGCACACGCGATTGATTGGTTGAGTGAAAAAAAAAATTTTAATGTACCTTTTTGGTTATTTTATCGACTGCTTACATTGTCAGTATCAGATTGCTTTGTGTTCTTCAAGATCTTCACTGTATGAACAGTTGAAAACTTGAGCATTGAGCTTTTTTTGTTAAGATGTTCCCAATATAGCGTTCTTCGAGACTGCACTTGCAGAGATGCATTCTATGGTTTCTCTTACTGTTAGAATTAATTTTTTTTATTGATTTTCATTTTAAATTTATCTTTAAAGGATTATGATCCTAAAATTTTAAATTTTTATTAATGAAAAATTCACAAAAATAATTAAGTTAATCATAATGAAGAACTTATTCAAGAAGACTTCCAAATTTTAGTCTTTAAGAAGACGGGATTTCTTAAGTGGTGACTTCTTATTAGAGATATACAATACAATTATTTAGGTAACAAAATAAAAATCGATTAAAAATGTTTATAAATTTATAATATATATTACACCAATCAATATTATAAATTTATTTTTATTTATGTGTAAAACATAGAAGAATTGAAGGGACAAGTATGAAAATGAAAACAAATAGACAGTTCGACTGAAAGGATCACAAAAATATAATAAGATAATAGGATAACATGCACAATGATAAATCATAAAAGGAAGGACAACAAAACCATTTAAGAAAAAAAAAAAAACAATTCTCCACTGCACTTGCCATGCTAAGGGGAAAAAAAACGGGGCAAACAGGTAAAAGGCCCAATTTGCGCGTGGTGGACCAAATAAAAAATCCTTGAAGTAATATTGCAAACCCATTCTGGGCCGAAGGATCCATAAGCCGACAGCCAGATATTTTTGGGCTTAATAAAGAAAGAGGTGTTTTTTAGCTCTTGACCAGAAAAGGGCTCGAGCGACTAGTTTTCTAGTTGAATTGCACGGGTTGGGCTTGGTTTCAAAACATTCAATTCAAGAGTTAGATATGTCAACTTTTTAGCGTACAATTATTTGTTAAATGAATAAGATTTAAAACTCGAAACCCAAGTATATAAAGTTCTGTGGTTAAAGTATAACAACTTATTAATTGGGGTATTGTTTAAATAATTTTAAACAATAGGTGATCAAAATGCAAATCATTCAATATGTTTTTTGTTCTCTGAGAGATTGCCCCCTTATAACTTGATTTACACTTTGGTTCCAAAATTTCAAAGTGGAATTCTTTAATCACTTAAGAAAAATTCATCTCACTTTAGTCTCTAAAGTATAAAGTCCATCCCAATTAAGTATAAAATCCATTACACTTTAACGATCAAAATATAGAAGAAGTAAAGAACAGTTTATGCTTTAGGTTAGGGACTAAAACAGGATAAGTTTTACTTAAAGTGGAATAGATTTTAGGGAGAATCGTCCAAAACGCCACTCACACTTTGTAAAATGACTTTTTTCGTCCTTCACTTTTAAAAGTGTAATTTTATGTCTCTTACATACCCACATCGATCAAATTTAGTCCCTAACTAGATTTTCGATCATTTTTTGACCGGAATCCATCACGTGGAAATCCATCACGTGCAAGGCGCGTGATCATTTTTTAAGGATAAATTTGTCAAATTATATTTTACATAATCTGATCTATAGTCCTCCACATTTTATAAAACAAATTTTTTCGTCCTCACATTTTATAAAATAATTTTTTCATCCCTTACATTTCAAAAAATGAATATCTCCATCCCAATATGGGCGTACTTATGGTTCGAAATAACAACATTGTGTTCTGCAGATTATTATTGTTATTATTATTTTCAGTCTAATTTCGAGCGGCACCATTTTTATAGTTTTTTGACATGTATAACTTTAGTTTATTCAGGCGCTGCTAATGCTGGAAATCATAAACAGGCAGCCCTGTTTTTGAGTTTTTTACTCAATGAGATGGTTATATTCTGAATCGATTCTTAGTCTGCAAGCGGTATCTTGCAAATTGATTTGATTGTTATAGGTGAAGATTAGAGAAAGTTCAAGTGGCTCCTTTAATATCTCTATGGTTTTAACTTTGGCGAATGAATTTCTGAAATGTTCGTAACTGGTACATTAGCTTTACCCTTTACTCCACTCAGTTTATTATTTGTAAAGGGTAATAATACTTGTTTATCTATTCATTACCTTTTTTGACACAGCAATTCACATGAGCTGGTTCTGCATGACAGATTAACTATCAAGACTAATATAGTTAACAGGTACATTAAAATTCAGTGCTATCGTTAATTATCTTGCAACCCTTATGTCAATGTACTGCAAAGGAATTCTATGAAATTTTTCAAGGCATTGTGATTAGTGACAATGCAATAGATTTCATCACCAATAATGTGGAGTGTTGATGAGGCCAGGCTTCCACTCTGACCCACAAAAGGAAAAGCAGAGGTAAATGATGAAAACTTGACTTAAATGTTGAGGAAGGAATTCTCTGCTCATGTTCTCTTTTCCACTATAAAGATAACTTGGTCATGTTCTGTTGAAGATTCTTATCTTCATAAACCATTAGGAGAAAGCTGAAAGTTTAACAGAAAGACAAAGAAACGAATTTTATACATGGTATTAAAGAAGCTGACGCTCTAGGTTAAGAGAGAATTGAATTCTGGGCTGCTTTACGATTCTTAAAAGAGAAGGTACCAAATTTGTTTGGATAGTGTATTATTTGAAATATTATTTGGAATAATTACTGTAGCACTTTTTGTGATGTGATGTATGTAAGATAAAAATGTGATTGGGAATATAAAAAGGTAGGTTGAGAAATATGTTTGTGATGCAAGCGAAAGATTATTTGAAATAATTTTGGTATCCAAACACTCACTAAAGAAACTGTATAAGCTACTGCTGTTTGGACCTGGAAACATGGCATAAAGTTGATTGTAGCCTTTTGCGTACCAAATAATTTTTTATATGGCACTCTCCTAAAACAAGCAATCTGCCCTTCCTTTTTCTGTTTTTTGAGAATTTCCCACATCTCACAACTTGATTAATGTAAATCCATTTAAATCAAAACCTGCTTTCTTTTGACTGGAGTAGTTGTTCTTGTTTAAGAAGATGAAGGACAAAACAGGAATGAAAAAATGGGATTATGGAATCGCGGGTCTCTTCTAAGATCAGTTAAAACGACAATGAACCATTGGCAAATATTCGATTCACTAAGCAGGAGAGTGAGGTTGGAGACTTGGAATCATCCTTTACGTACAAACCGAATATAGATATCTTGTAAATTTATTGGCAAGTTTTATGAGTAAAAGGCAGAGGTAAATGATGGAAAATCAAGTTGAAGATTGAGATAGCAATCTTACACCATCGTTTTTCCTCCCCTCTATAGAGGTAACTTGGTTATGTTCTGTTGAAAATATGCTAAAGGTAACTTGTTATCGTGAAATCCCCTGCCCAGTGCTTGAAAAGCAGAGTTCAAGAACATATGCTTGGAATCATCTTTTACGTACAAACTGAATATAGATTTCTTGTAAAGTCATTGATTCCTTACCTACCGACAAGATATACGGTCTTTGCATTAGTCACTTCTGCTTTATAAAAATGTGTAGAAAGACAGATGCAGATATTAATCTGGCTTTGCAACTGCACTTGAAATATAAGAGCCTCTCCTCCATTTCTGGTTCTTACTCTTTTATTGAGAAGCAAAGCTCTCTTAGATTAGATGGCTGACCCTGTTATCTCTTTTGTTGTTGAGAGAACTGGTGATCTGCTGATTCAAAAAATTGTTTTCCTGAAAGGCGTTCGACGACAAGTTAAGAGGCTTCAAAATGATCTGGTCCGGATGCGGTGTTTCCTGAAAGATGCTGATCAGAAGCAAATTAAAAATGAGAGCATCCGCAACTGGGTTTCTGAAATCAGAGCTGCTGCCTACGATGCGGAGGATATCATTGAGATCTTTGCCAGCAAAGTTGAGTTCTTCACAAAGGACAAGGGACTCGTCACCAAATTGACGTATTATCCCTTGAAAATTGTGAACCTCTACAAGATAGGTAAAGAGATCGAATCTTTACGGATGAGGCTCAAGGAGATTGCTGATAGCCGCCAAGAGTACGGCATCGAAAATCTTGGAGAGGGGACGATTACACATGGGGAAGAGCTTCAACGGCTCCGACGGTCCTCTCCTTTCAACGAGGACAAGGATATAGTGGGCTTCGAGGAGAAAACAAAATCCCTGGTGGCAGAACTTTTGAAAGAGGACGAAAATCGCCGTGTGGTTTCAATCATCGGCATGGGAGGTGTCGGTAAGACAACTCTAGCCAAAAAAGTTTATAACCATGCTGACGTCAGGGCAAGATTCGACTGCCGTGCTTGGGTATGCGTCTCTTCAAGCTACGATTACAAAAAGCTGCTGAGTGCAATCATAAAGCAACTGAATCCAACAACTAAAGAGCTACTTGAAGTGTTGGAAATGATGCAAGAGGAAGACTTGGAACGAAGGCTCTATCAAGATCTACAAGACAAATGTTATCTTGTGGTGCTTGATGATGTATGGGAGGTAGCAGCGTGGGATTGTCTTGCCAGGAGGGCCTTTCCTGATGTTGGCACATCAAGTAGAGTGCTGCTTACAAGTCGCAATCGAGATGTTGCCCAACACGCTGATGCTTCTAGACACCCGTATGAGCTGAAAACTCTGGGGGAGGAAGACAGCTGGCAGTTGTTCCTCAGAAAGGCCTTAGGCCATGAGGCTAATGCTGGGTGTCCTCCGGATTTGGAAGAAGTAGGCAGAGAGATTGCAAGGAGATGTGGCGGTCTGCCGCTGGCCATCACGGTTATAGGTGGCCTGCTACTGGGCAAGAATAAGTCGAAGACTGAATGGGAGAACGTTCTCAACAACTTTGGCGCATACCTATCAAGGAGCCAGAGTGAAGCAGGGGAAGCAGGGGCAATTCTGGAATTAAGTTATGCAGACCTTCCTGCCAATCTGAAATTTTGCTTTTTGTATTTGGGCTTGTTTCCCGAAGACTCCGTGATTTCTGTGCGCAAGTTGATCCATCTGTGGGTTGCAGAGGGAATAATGCAGAAAAGAGATGCAAAAAATTTGGAGGAAACTGCAGCATATGATGAAGTGGAACGACTTTGTAGCAGAAATATGGTCCAAGTGGCGGAAATGACTGTTGATGAGAGGATTAAAAGCTGTAGAGTCCATGATTTGCTGCGAGACCTTGCAATCAGGAAGGCAGAGGATGAAAATTTTTTTCAGATCCATGGCACCAGAGATGATAAAATATCAGCCAAATCTAGGTACCTTGCTGTTCATAGTCTCCCTCTGGATAAAAATTATTTTGGGTCTTCGAACCCTCCTCTCCGGTCTCTGCTTTTTTCCAATGTCCGCGGTTACATGGGAAACATTAGTCTTAGCGCCAAAAGTTTAAGAAAGCTCAGGATATTAGACCTTGAGAATGTTCAGAAGGATGATGATTTGCCAAAAGAAATTGGTGAGGTCAGGCTTCTAAGATACCTCAATTTAAGAGGCACATACATTCCAAGGCTCCCTCTTTCCGTCGGTTGCTTGCGATACCTACAAACTCTTGACATACGGACAACGAAACACACACATTGCAAAGTGAAAGTTTCAAATTTCATTTGGAAGCTTGAAAGTTTACGGCATCTATATGCTTATGATATGGAATGTGATGTGCCTCTTAAGATTGAAGGATTGAGGAATCTCCAGACTCTGTCAGGCATACGCTTTGAGGACGTTATGTACAATAACATGATAACTTTGACAAGTCTTCAGAAACTGGGGATTGTAGTGGATGACAAGTCAGAGATAGACAAACTCTGCATGCATTTATCTGAGGTTGGAAGCCTAAAGACTTTACATCTTCTTTTTACTGGAGAAAGCGAGGAAAGCGAGTGGCCATCTCTAGATGGACTTTCTAAGCTCCATCATGTAACAGAGCTTAAGCTATTCACTTCGCAGCTTGCTTCGGAGGATTTGATAATGCTGCGGCTTGCTCGGACAATGCTGCCTCCTGATTTCCCTCCAAATCTCTCTCGCTTGTCTTTGAAACACGTGTTTCTCGAGGATGACCCAATGCCAGTGCTAGAGAAGTTGGGACAGCTGTCGTTCCTCAAACTGGAATTAGCATTAGTGGGGCCATGGCGTATTTCTAGGCATGGGTTTCACCAATTGAAATTCCTTGAGCTCAGCGGCCTAATTGATTTGAAGGAAATAGAGGTGGAGGAAGGTGCATTGCCACAGCTCCGGTGCCTGAGAATCAGGGAATGCCCCGATTTAGCAAAGTTGCCGGAAGAGCTGAAGCACATATCTACTCTTGATGCGCTTGAGCTTGTGAACATGTCAGAAGATTTCATCAGTGGGCTTGACGCGGACCTGGTATCCCGTGTCCCTAACCTCAGAATATATTGGGATTTGTATTTCGCGCTTAGAATGGCTATGTCGTGTAGTGATTAATAAAATTATTTCAAGTTTTTATCAAAATACATAAATAAAAAGAATGTTTCCGTATTTGTTTTCCCCAATTCACAAGCTTTTTAAGTCCTTTAATTTGTTTTTTTTTTTTAATTATTTGAAATCTCACACTACATCTTATAGGAATGAAGTGTTGGTTGATTCTAATTTTTCCAATGCTGTCCAAACCGAAAAAGAGAATAAGGAAATAAAAGGCCCTATTCGTGCACTGGAAGAGAAAAAAGAATGAAGTTGGCAAACAAATCTAAAGTTAGGATTGATTGGAATTCATCAATGTTGTACTTACATCTAAAGTTTATTTCTTTTCACTTTACCTTCCATTTCAGTCCAACCCATCAAGTTAACTGTCCAAATAGTTGAGTTGATGAAAATGCCATTTTACATGCCCTTTTACATGGTTTAGAAGGAAAGACCTTAGATTTTTTGGATGTTCAAGTTACAAGACATGATTTTTACCATAGAATAATTTTTTCTGTCCAAATCATCATGCATGTAATAATTTAAGTGGAGAGACCCTGAATTTTGTGAAAAGGAAGAAAATTATATGTTCATTGAAATGCCTAATCAAGTCTTCTTTCTACCTTCAATCAGATGACTGGATAAATTATTGAAAAACTTGATCATAAGTATGCAAATATTGTTTTTAAAACAATATTTTCAACTTCAAGTCAAGATATATACCTCATGTTTTGGAAAAAAAAAAAAAAAGGATTCCAAACTTGAATATGAATGATATCTCATATATCATTCATAAGGTGTTACACTAACATAAGGTGTAGCACTGAACCTCAATGCAGAGCAGGGCAATCAAGTTGAAGAAAGAAAAAAAGCGCAAAAATGGAGAAAATGATAGCGCTTCTTGCCATTTTGCTCCATGTTATTTATAGCAGTATTTTTATCATATTCAATCAGGGAAAAAGGAATGTTTGCTGAAATTGAACTAAACATCAGTTATAAATAGTTTGAAGTAGATTGGTGTATATTTACTTATTCACGTAGTGATGACATTACTGTATTATAAAAGGAAACCTAGGACAAAAGTATCATTGGATTTCATCATTATCATTATCATTGTCATTACTATATAAAATGTATGAATTTTAGCATTAGAGAGCGTAAGCACTTTTTTATCTTAATTTTTGTTATCACCAAATTACCCTTATGTCTTTTAATTAAAATTATTGCATTTCAATGTGGCATTAATTAAAAGAAATAAAACACTCCAATTGATTACATTTCAATAGTATTGGTGATTATAATTAAAAATTGCTCATTAAAAACTATTTACCTACCCTTGGACTCCATCTCCAATTATTATACGTATCAAAATTTCTTAATCAAAGTATGAAAAATTTCTCATTAGTCATTAGTTGAGATTGTATAAAAAAAATTAATGTAAAAAAGTAGATACTCTCTAAAAAAAAAAAAAAAGAGAAATATACAAGAAGAAGAAAGCCCTTATTCATCTATATATCTTTATACAAATATCACAAGCAAATTTCACAATTATGCACGATTTACCAATGAGATAATATCAGAAACCTCCCTTGAGGTTTCTCCTAATATTACTTGGAACCCTGAGATTTTAGAAATATCACTTACCTACCTTACTTTTGTTATTTCTGTAACAAAATTTAAAAAACCCTAAACTGGGGGGGGGGGGGTTCATTACTTCCTATAAACTACTCAAAACATAAAGATGTAAAACAAAAGAAAACAAACTCAAATGTGCGAAAAGGAAATAACAAACTGTCCATCTACGTTGTTTGGAAATAAATATTGAAGAGGAAAAAGATTGTTGGCTATCTATTATGAAAGGTACTTGTACTTAAATTTTGTGTTTCTTAAAGATGGTACTTTTAGTGCTGTTAACGAGCCGAGTCGAGCTCGAGCATGTGATACGACACTCGAACACTCGAGCAATTGACAGAGATCGACTCGATCTCGGTAGAAAACTCGAAAATTACATCGATACCTTTTCGAGCATTCAAATGAAGATTAACTCGAGCACGAGCTAAGTAGAAATTTAGAGCCTATCGAGCTTACATCCAATAAGAAATCTCGGCTTTCTCTCTTAGCCCTTTTCGAGCTCCAAAAAGAAAAACTAAGTGATAGCATATTTAGTGTAACTCCATCACTGTCATAATATTTGTGTAAAAGCAATTGAGCATTTTATGCAGTGGCCATAACATACAAAATTAATTGCTCGTGCAGAATTATATAAAGAAATAAATCTCAAATGGCGCCTACATATTTTTGAGCTGTGTTTCTTCTACAAAACTTTTAAATTAAGAAGCAGTTTTAACACCTATTTTTAAACCCGTGAAAATGGAACTTTTAAAGTAAGTTGTGTACTTCAAACTTACAATCTTGAATTATGAATCATTGATTGATTGATCAAACATAATATTTTGTTGGATACTTACATCTTTCCTTTTTCTTGACAAGTCTTTGAATTTTCTAAAAACTAGTTCAAGTAAAGCTAAAACTTCTTTCAGAAAAATCTAAAAAAAAAATGAAGCTAAAACTTTTAATTTAGACAGATAAATAAAGGTAAAGAGTTAAGTAGGAAAGGGAAAAAAAAAAGAGTGAGTTCAATTTTCTGAAAATGAAGGCATCTTGAGTGAAAAGCATTATTATTTAAATGAAAAAAAAATTTGTTATAATAAGGCAATATAAAAATAAGTCGAATGGTCAACAGACGCAAAACCGTCCAGGTAAAAGAAATTCTGCTATAAACCGTCCATATTATATATTGAGGGTTCCTATGTGGTGTTCAACATTTTGCTGTGAGAGATGGTTCATCGATTTGGACTTCTTTTTTCCTAGTGATTTTGTACGGTTCCAAAGTTCTAGTCAATGGTCAAGAATCATATGTACTTTGTAGAGTTGATAAACTAGACAAAATTAGATTTTGTGTTGCTAATTAGATGAGTATTAATATAAGGGAAAATGATCGGTTTCATCCTTCGCATTTCACAAAAATATTCTTTTCGTCCCTCACTTTTAAAATGAAATAATTTCGTCCTTGACATTTAAAAACTAAAATTATTACATCCCTGAACCCAAATTTCAATCTGAATCAAACCACCAATCAACCTAATTACAAATTTTGGGGGTGTAATTGGTAGATCACTTGGTTAACTCAACTTGATATTCGTGTAAAATTTAATGAACCTAAAAAGAAAAAAGAAAATATTATAATATAAAAAAGAAATATTAATCTTTTCTACATTATCATTGTATATACTGACGGTTTTATGTACCGTCATATCATTTTAATTTAAATTTAAATACCAAATTTTATATTTATGATACACATCTAGATTCGCAAGCGAATATACTAACGGTGCATGAAAAGATTTATAAAAAAAAAACTCTACTATTCCAAGACAAAGAATGGCCTTTTATGTTATAATTTTTATTTTTTTGGTTTAATAAATGCCATGTGAATACGATGAAGTTGACCAAATGATCTATCAATTCTATTTTCGAATTTTATTACTGAGTTATTGGATGGTTTGATTCAGATTGAAAATTAGGTTTAGGGATGTAATAGCTTTAATTTTTAAATGTCAGGGACGAATTTGCTTCATTTTAAAAGTGAGGGATGAAAAGAATATTTTTGCGAAATGTGAGGGATGAAACAGGTCATTTTCCCTTAATATAATATGTAGTATCAACGAAATAACAACTTATCTATTGGAAGACGAGAAATTTCTAAACCATCAAATATGCCCCTAAATTCAGAAAATATATAAAAAGACCAAAAAAAAAAAACCACGTGTTGGTGTGTGACTTTTATGTGCATGTTTTGTTTTTTGTGCCAGTAGACATTTGGATAGTTTATCTTCTTTTTTTTTTTTGGTCAAGTGTTCTCTTTTTTGTATTTTTTGTTAAAATGTGTTCTTTTTTTTTTTCTTTTTTACACTCCAATCTAAAGAAAATCAATAGTTGTTCCCTACTTATCTCCTTGATTACTCCAACCTGTGACCTGTTAGTTATAGGTGAAACATCTTACCAACTAAACTGTGCTCCGTTTTTAATTAAAATTTATTTAACCAACAATTAATCCATTTCATAATATCTTTAACTGAAGGGTCTGAATCTAGAAATTCAAATGGTGTTGACTAAAACAGAAATAATAAATATATTTCTACCGTTAAATTAGTGCGTGCAATTACATCCGAAGTCATGAATAAATTATTAAGTTATGGGCTACTTGATTGGCTGGTCAAACTTTTGAATGGGGAAGAGAACTTGATAGCTTCAAATTTAAGAGCCATCAAAAAATTAAGAATTGTAAGCCTCACAAATTAATTATTTCAAAGTATCAGTAAAGAATTAGTAATATTAGGCTAAGCTATTTATACTAACATTGTCTCTGCCGGACTCGAAAATAGGTCCTCATAATTTTTGGGGCTCATTGTTGTATAATTCAGACGAACACCCAGAAAATTAATGAATGTCAACAGGAAAAAAAAAGTTATCCATTGCCTTAAGAGAAAATTATAACAAAAAAAAAATTCTCACAGTTTAGGAAAATTACGAATAATCCTGTTATATTTTAAGCACCATAATAAAAAAAATATTTATGGCTTTAAAACCTATCCTTTATTCTCATAAGTTCAAAAACCATAAATGGTAGCCATTTTATATCACCATTGTGGAGCATCTTGAAAACCATTAAAAATGTATTGAAAACAAAAATGTGGATTTTCTTACTTGTTGAATTGATTTTCAATGGTAAAAAAAGTTTTAAGATTTACCATTAGAAATATTTTGATTTTCAGTGACTTGTCTTAGTTCCCCTGGCAAGCTATGATGACTATTTTCTATAGTGTGACATGACAAAAAAGAAATTAATTCTTTGATGTTAACCTTTTAATTTAGGGAGGGGCTAAATCCACAGCCTCGCATCTTATACCCACACCCTAAAGATGAAAATGACATTAAAACCCTTTACTTTTAATGGTTTTCTTCTAACCTTTTGCAATTCCAAATTTATGCTTGCATGCACTACAAGCAATCTGCTTAGCATTGTTCTTCTAACCATTTTTTCCATTATCTTTTCTTCCAAATGTTTTCAACAAAAATCTCATGGGTTTTGAAAACTCTTGGGCCTATAGGATGTGTAATGTGTATTTTTAATTTTTTTCCTCCTTTTCTTATCTTAATTTTTGTTTTTTTTTTAAATATATAACAATCAAAATTATTATAGTACTATTCTTGTTCCTAGCAAAAAATTGCTAATATTTCATCACTTATATGTAACTCCATTGGAGATTTCGGGAGCTAATTAAACATTATGCAAATTTATGGATCATTGGATATTTCTTTTGCATTTTCAGTTTCTTTTATAGGATGCATATCTATTATGTTGAATTATTTGTGTAGTAACAGTTTTGAAATACACATGATTCTATTACCTGACTTGATAGGTTTCATGAATTTATTATTGTTTAAATATACTTAATGCAATACAAATTATTAAAAAAAACATGCAATGAATATAAAAAGAATTAGGAAAATAATTGAAAGAATAGTGTTATGGCAAATTGTTTTTAGTGAGTGAAATGATAATTTTGGAATTGTAAAAAGTTATAAGTGAAAGTCATTAAGTGATAAGGGTTTAGTTGTCATATTGGTAATTAGGACAATGCAGTCATTAAGGATAATGCTGTACACTTAACAGGGTAGAAAGAAGTAAAAAACAGAACCATATTAAGCAGTGAAAAACAGATTTCAAGTATAAATCCTTAAAGGTAATGCCCTAAAAGATAGCAACATGTAATGAACAACCCCATAAAAAACAGGGCTAAAGCATTTTAGCTTATATTTCTTCATCTCTTAACGTGAGAAATGCCAATCTGCAACCAGGCTAATTCAGCACACAAGCAGTCTAACTGTAAGGAATGCCATCACAAAGTCCAACGTCAGAAATGCCATTATCTAAGGATTGGCAGGCTAATTCAAATCATGAGCCAGTATAGCTTGCATAGCAGCTGATCAGCACAAAAAATCAGTTCACATCCTAAAAAAGAATGTCAAACTTCCATCGACTTGACCTGAAAATGTTCAGATTATTTGCAAGACAAGAGCATCCCTATTGCTTAGAGCTCATTGTCAGGTCATTGGATAACATGGAGGAAGGAAAAACATCTACTCGATCTAGAGCGGTTTGGAACTTGGTTCAGACATGCACCTTCAGAGTACAATTGCATGTACATGGCACTCAAGGACTTAATTAAAACCAGTAGCTTTTATCTACCAAATCTCGTAACTGATACACAACAGAGGGCATCTATGAAAACAGATCTTATTTGCAACTACAGTCGGGAAAATTTTCCAGGAAAAAATGGAGGGAGACCAAAAGGCATGCAGAAATATGAGTAGCATGACAGTTCAGAACAATGAATTCGAGAACAGGCATGATCAAAGTTACTATTCAAGAAAAAGGAACAATTTCACCACAAGTCTTTTAGTTTTGTTTTTCACTTTGTCTGCAAAGCAGCAAGTGTTAGCATTCAGCTTTGCTTACTCGACACTCCAGCAACCTCATTTTGTACGCCATGCAATCACACTGCATGTTATCCCATTCAAGAAGAACAATTCCGGTTCCAATGTCTTTCAACCTCAGTCAGTATAGGAACTTGTTTGGGCTCTTCCAGATCAAATATCAACCTTTAATTTTTTGCAAATCACTAAAGAGGTTCTTACCTTAGATAACCTTCCTCCTTTACAAAAGCATACACAAGTCCAGCCTGAGTGCAGTCAAAAGAAACGGTAGAAAGGAAACTAGAAAAGCACACAACCTAGAGATAGTTCTAATGACAAAGCATGTTTAGACAAAACCTCAGCACCATGATTACATTCCCCTAATAAGAATTAAGAAAGAGATACTACAGTTGTCAATTTCCTCCATCAAACTTTGGCAGTCCAATATTAATGGCCTCAGCTAGCAGTTTTGTTTCTCCCTGATGCAATCAACCAAAATTTCTTAGGCAGATTCAATTAAAACATTATAAATATTTTGAGACACTGTAATTCTTGCCCCAACCTTAAAGCACGTAGCTCTGCTACCATATTAGAATTAACACCAATATTCATTGCAAAAGCAAGAACAAATCACCACAATGATTCCTGAATAGCCCTCTAATATCAGCATTCTGGTTTGGTAGAGAACCACCATCAACATTTAAAGTTAGCCAGCCCATGAGAGGACACCAGTGAAAATTTTGATGTGCAGGGAAAGTGAGATATAATAAGGCATGTGATGAGTCACAATTGTTGTACCACCACCTTGCTATGCTAAAATTGTTGTGGAATCAAACAGTTAGCCTCTGAAGATAAAATTATTCTTGGCAAGCTGAATACTACAGAGAGTATAGACATGAAAGGTATTAGTTAAAAAACCTTTACTCATCCTGAATACAGGAAAGTCCCTTTGATGTGTTCTATGTGAAGAAACATTTCCCCAAACTAGTTGTCTGCTCAGACATTCCCATATGAAACGCTCCAAAGTTTCAGAATCTGTCTTGCGTGGACAGATATCACAGGGGTTTTGTGAGATTTGTAAAGATGACAAAAGGGGCTTATCATGACTTATCTTCAAGAGAAGGAACTGAATTCCAGGGCGAAATTTTGGCCTCCGGTATTTTGGTACAATACAATCAGCAAGTATTACATCACATCTAGTACAAACTTGTCAATCATTGTAACTTTCACAAAAGTATTTTTCCAACAGGAAACTGGGTAGCTATATAGCCAACCATCTAACCACTAAGATTTAATGACTATTTAAATAAGATTAACACATAATTGAATAGGCTTTTACCAAATAAGCATGCATAGATTTCCAACCGTCAAACCCCAAGGTTCTGTTGGCCTTCATTTCTGACAATAGCAAATAGGCGAGACAAGACTTTCGCAAAAGGCCTTAACATCTCTAAACTTATCTCCAGCAAATAACATATCCCTCCTAGTTTCTCCTGTCAAACTATGCACAACGAGTTTCTGATTCACATACAAAACAAGATCATCATCCCCCAGCAGGCAAATAGGTAAAGGAAGAGCCGCATAGTTTTGTGTAGTAACACTAAACTTGGTCCAAGATTCTTCAACACCATACTCCTTCATCATCCAAACATCAATACAATAACCCATAGTTGCAACCATTGTTAGACATCCGTCAAGAACTGCAATACGAGAGAACAAACAGTTTTCTGGACGAGAAGAAGGCAGCGGCAGGAGCTTTAATTCCTCGCAACTCAAATCGAAAGCTAAAATTAGTGAAACATCAGACTTCACCAACCAATGTATAGCACCATTCAGAAACACCCCCGAAAGAAAATGAAGACGATAACGCAAAACGTCAATTCTCCTCCAAGTTCCGCTCCTCAGACTAAAAACATCGAGATGAACATCATTAGTAACCCGTTCACAATTCGATAACGTGACGACTTTATAGTCATCACTAGACCTATCATAACCGAAAGCACCCCCAATTGGAAGAGCCACCGGAGCCAAAGGGTTCGCGGGTAATTCCACGAGCTCCATGGTTGTGGGGTTTATCAAGTAGTACATAAAATCAAGGTTACTTAGCCGTCTAAAGGGATGTTTTATCTTGAATTCTGAAACTAAGACCAACCCATTGCAAGAACCAACAATATCGGCGTCAGTCAATTGGTTTTCCAGAAGTGTGAGCCTTTTTAAAACGCCATCGTGGTCAGCGCTGCCAGTAGGGGTGAAAGTTAGGGTGGACAGAGTTGATTTTTCGATAGGAGGGGAAGAAGAAATAAGGATATATTTCTGGGGTTGATGGTGGTGGAGAGTGAGGTGAGCTTTGATGAACAGTGGGTCGGAGAGAAGAGAACGCCATGGCTTCGAAACGCACCTGAATTTGCCGACGGGTCTTGCGGGCAGGCGCAAGAGTATGTCGATAATGAGTTCTTGGGGAATATTTGGGGCTAGGTCTGCCGTCGACACCGGCAGTTGGGATCCATCCAACTGTTTTAGGGACATAGATTTTGCAGATGGGGTAGATGGATGGTGGTGGTTGAGGGAGGTGGTGGCGTTGTTTCGAGAATTGGCGAATACGATAGGCTCAATAACATGGACCAGGACAGGATCGGTTGCACCTGTAATTATATACATTTTGCACCGCAGGTAACTTTATTTTCACGTGACGTAACTTTATTTGTACAATATGTAACTTTAAAATAAATTTTTATAAACCCCACACGATGTTATTAAAAACAAGGTACAAGAAATAATCTGGACAATACAAATTTTTGGAACCAAATCTTGGCCATAAACAGCTCGGGACGGTCCACCTGATGACCGTCCCTGCTCCGTGTCCCAATAACATAGGTACAACTCCTATTGAATGTCAGCACATGGCAGGGGCAGAGGATCTGAATTTTTTTTTTGTTTGAACAGGGGATTATTTGGAATAATATTTAAAAAATACATATTATAACACTTTTTGTAATGTAATATATATCGAATAAAAAAGTAATTTAAAATAAAAAATTATTAAAATGTGCATGCGATGCATCCAAAAAATATTTTGCAAATAAAACTCAATCCAAACACATGCAGTATCTTTTATCTTTTCATGTGGCCCAAACTGGCATTGTAAAAACTATTAGAAGTGAATTGAAAGCATAATTTTAGCCTTGTAGAATTGATTTAGGAGAGGAAAAAAGTTTAGTCTGAGTAATGCTCTTTTTATAAATTTATACCTGTAAGCAGCTCCATAGTCTGATTTTCAATTGCTTATGCAGTTATGCTTGTTTCCTCGGTTATTAGTTACCCCAACAGCCAATAAGTTTTATTGTTTTGATGACCATTTGTATCATGTAACATGATAAAAAGAACAAAATTGCTTCTATGCTTCCCTTTCAATTCACATTTTGACACAAGGTGGAAGATTATTTGTCAACCAAAGTTCTCAAAGACTTTTGCACAGCTTTGCTGTGAAAATATAGGCCACTTTGCTTGTGCCCTATACAACTCAATCAAACAAGCAATACACAATATTCGCACATGAGGGCAACTAACAAGGGGGGCAGACAATGGTACGCACAACAAATAGCAGTTTACATTCCTCCCTTGAAGGCAGTCAGTGTCCTCTTCAGGTGAAAACCAACATCTACTGTATGTTGCTCCATCTTGAAGTGAGAAATGGCCTGGCAAAATTGTGAGTTTCAGTACACAACCATGATAATTGAAATCATAAGTCAGTTGCATTCACATCAGCTGATCAGCACATAAAATCAGTTCAAATGTAAGAAAATACTGTCAAACTTCCATTAAGTTACTCAACCTCAAAATATGCAGATTTTGAATTACGGGAGGCAAAAAACTTCCTTCTTGTTCACATCTTATTGTCAGGTCATGGGATACCACGGATGAAAGAAAAACATCCGCTCAATCTAGGGCAATTTGGAATTTAATTTCAAGGATGCGCCTTAACAGTACGATTGTCTAGCAAATCCATTGACTAATACAGAAGAGGGCAATCAATTAAAATAGATCCATTCTATAACTATAGCCACAATCTATATATAAGAAAAGATGCAGGGACACCAAATAGCATTCAGAAATACCAAGTAGATTAACTCTATAGAACTGTGAACTTGGGAACAGGCACTGTAGAAGTTAATATTCAAGACAGAACCTACAATAGCTGAACACTATCCACAAGTCATTTTAGCTTTCTTTTACCCCTTTGTCTACAAAGTAGCAAGTGGTAGAATTCAGCTTTCGTACTTGACACTCGCCACAAAGAGGTTCCAGCAGCCCCACTTCATACACTATACAATGACACTACAATGCTGTCCCAATGAAGAAGCAATTTCATTTCCAATTTCTTCGACTTCAATCAATAATAGAACGTGTTTTGACTCTTCTAAGTCAAATTTCATATTTCAGAATGTTTTTGTTCAACAAAATCACCAAGGTACAAACTTGTCAATGATTGAAACATCAACAAAAGTATAACAAAACCATTATCAAATCTTTTTTAAACTCAAATAGTCATCCATCTAACCACAACAATTCAATGACAACCGAAATAAGATTAACACACAGTTCAACAGGCTTGTAAGCTTTTACCTTATAATCGATTTTGCACCGTCAACCCTCAAGATTATGTTGCTCTCCAATTCTGACAGTAGTAAATAGGCGACACAAGGCTCTCAGAAAAGCCAATAAGGTATCTCAAGTGACCTCCAATGCCGGCAACCACCATATCCCTCCTAGTGTTCTCTGTCAAGTTATGCACAACCAATTTCTGATCCTTAACATTCAAAACAACATTATCATCCCCCAATAGGCAAACAATATCATTGAAATAAAAGTAGTTAGGTGTAGGAACACTAAACTTAGTCCACGATTCTCCAATGCCATACTCCTGCATCATCCAAATATCCATCTGATGAAATGTTTGCTTCACAACCATTGCAAGACATCCACCTAAATCTGCAAGCTTAAGAGGATCAAATTCACCTCTAGGAATTGGCACTGGATTAAATTTCTCGCAAGTCAAATCAAAAGCTATTACTGAATGATCTCCAGAATCAGAGCGAGCCAACCAA
Organism: Coffea eugenioides; assembly: GCF_003713205.1. NCBI lineage: Eukaryota > Viridiplantae > Streptophyta > Magnoliopsida > Gentianales > Rubiaceae > Coffea > Coffea eugenioides. The sequence continues at coordinate 11,813,251 of NC_040038.1, read as the reverse complement.
TGTATAGCACCATTCAAGAAAACCGAAGAACGAAAATCAAGATGATAAGGCAAACTATTAATTCTCTTCCACGATCCACTCCTCAAACTAAAAACATCAACAGAAGTTTCATTACTCGTGGGTTCATCACACGAGACAGTAACGATCTTGTAATCATCATTAGAACTATCATAACCCAATGCACCCCCAATTCGAACAGCCTCCCGAACCAAAGGGCTAGCGGGCAATTTCACGAACTCCATGGTGGTGGGGTTTATCAAATACATTGTATCCCGGAAGCCTATCTCCATTCTGAATCCTAACACCAACACCAACCCGTTGCAAGAACCAACAATTGAGGCGTACTTCGAAGATGTATTCTCTAAAATGTTCTCTGAAAGGGTGAGCTTTTGCAAAACAGCTTCGGAACCAGGGTTGTCAGCGGTAGTGAAAGTTAGGGTGTAGATGCTGCGTGAAGAGGGAGGAACAGGGGAAGAAGAAAAGAAGATGAGTTTTTGGGGGTAATGGAGATGAAGAGTGAGGTGGGCTGTGATGAATAGTGGGTCGGAGAGTAGAGATCGCCATGACTTCAAGACGCACCTGAATTTACCGATGGATTTCGGCGGAAGACGTAAGAGTATGTCGACTGTGAGTTCTTCGGGAATATTTGGGGCTAAGGCAGCCTTGGCCACCGGCATTTGAGATTGATGGAGTTTCTTTGGGGACATCGATTATCGTACTCTAGTTATGTACTGAATTGCAGATGGGGATGGTGGTGGTGGACTGCCGGTGGCGGTAATGGTGGCTCTGGTGGCTGAGGTGGTGGCACACAGGACAAGGCGGTGCCCTTATTTTGAGATTGCCTCTAATAATCTTTTTTTTTTTTTTTTCTGAGCAAGATTTTTTTCAGCAAGATAATTAGGGTTCAGATGGCGCTTATTTGTTAATTTTTTTTCATCATTTTTTTATCTTACATACATCATACATCATATTACATAAAAATATTACAACAATTATTTCAAATAATCTAATACTCAAATTATTCAAGTTAAAATTGCTTCTGCTTGAAAGCATGTTTTTCAGACTTGTTTTTATTAGACAAGTCTTTTACAATCTAGTTTACAATAATTTCAAAAAAAAAAAAACACTCCAAAGTTTTAAACCACATACTCAAAAATATTCAAAAACACATAATAAAGTTTTTTCTTCTTTCATCCTCAAACCACCATTGCTACAAATACAATACAAGGCAGCAATTCACATTCCTCCCTTGCAAGGCAGCGAGCGTTCCATCTTCAGGTGAAAAACAATCTTTAAGCAAGTCTTAAAGCTACAAGCCTGAACTGATAAGGTTGGGTTTGAGAGCTTGCAATTTTTATAACCATGAAAGGAAATGAAGTACACTTAAGGGTCCGTTTGTTTCGGGTGAAAATGTTTTCCAGGAAAATATTTTCCTAATTTCCCGTGTTTGGTTGCACAAAAGTTACTGAAAATATTTTCCTATGTAAAATATTTTCACTCATCTTATGGAAAACAACTTCCCTTCCAAACTTACTGAAGTTGTTTTCCGAAATGCATGCATCCTGCCTGTAGTATGTTCCAAAACTTACTGAAAACATCTTGTAGTATGTTCTTTTTTTTTTTTTAGTGTAAACAGGAGGATTTGAACCCAAGATCTTCTTCATTACACTCCCTCCCCCGTACCACCCAACCCAACCAACCCAACCCTCCCCCTAGTATATTCAAAATAAAAAAAAAACCTCATCCTGCTCATCCTATGCTAGTAATTAATTATGTATAATAGGGACATTCTTTTCTAGAGAAACTTTCAGTAGTGAGAGTGCAAGATATATGTCACAATAAGCATTGCATGTGATTGATATTTGACACTAAATGGCCAGCAATTTGTTTATTGCTTAAGGAGATATTTTTTATTCATATATACATTTCTCCAAGATTTTTTAAAATTAAACAATGAGATAAATTTTCTTATTTTGCATGGAAAGAAGTATGTAGTTATAATGTGTTAAAGATAGAAAAATGAAGTTAAGAAAATGAAGTTTTCAATAAGCTAACCAAACACCTGAAAATGATGAAAGGGAAATGATTTTCATGGAAAATTACTTCCACGGAAAATATTTTCCCAAGGAAAACATTTTACTTCCAATCAAACAAACCCTAAGTGGGATTTATTCTCATGCATACTTTTACATACTAACAGTAGATATTACCATAAAAATTTATGTACAGCGTAAGCGAGTAAAGCTTCTTCTTCCACTGAAAATCATATGCATAGTGAATCTCCATATGGGAATATGTGCATTAATGCATTCAAATGCTTTGTAGCTCCATTTATTTCATAGTAGTGTGTCACCATAAGATGTGCTTAACTAATGCAGCAGCACCAAAGCAACCTCTGTGATGATTTGTTATCAGATCGTACTACTCCGAGGTTGAAGTCACAAAATGCTGCATATCTTCGCATCTGAAATTTTATCAAGGAACCTATTACTCCGGGGAAAGAAGTAAAAGCTATTTCAAAGTATAAATTCTTGGCAGCTTCCACATAAAAAGGTTACAGAATGTTATACATAACATTGCAAGGAAGAGAGCTAAAACATCAAAATATATGTTTTGCCATTACCATATAAGCATCTAAGGAATGGCATGGAAAAAATTAATGTGTCAGCACGCAATGATGGTAATTGAAATCATGAATCAGCTGAGAGCACATGAATCGCATCAGGCACACAAGATCAGTTCAAATGTAAGAATAATGTCAAACTTCCATCAAAGTTTGTTGATTCTGTATTTATGCAAGGCAAAAACATCTCTCAGGTTCACATCATTTTGTCAGGTTATAGGATGACACTACTGAAGAAAAAACATCCACCCAATCTAGAGCAAATTGGAACTTGGTTCAAGGATGCACCTTCACAGTACAATTGCATGGTGCTAAATTTAAACTAGGAGCTTTTTAGCAGATCTAGTAACTGATAATGAAGAGGCCAAATTATCAAAACAGATCCTTTCTGTAATTATAGCTGCAAAAGAACAAATGATAGATGGAGACCAAAAAGCAAGCAACCAAGTAGAATGGCTTTTCTGAATAATGAATCTGGAAGCAGGCATGTAAGTTATAATTTAACACAAAGCTACAACTATTCAATGCTGTCCTTTTTGTCAGATTTCTTTTCACCTTATATGCAAAGCAGCAAACTGTTATCATTCGGCTTTGCTCACTAGTCACAGAAAGAATCCACTAATCCCACTTTATGTGATGCAATGACATTATCACAAAATGCTCATACTCACCCCTGAGTGCATAATTTAATGCTAATTCAATGTTCCACCATTTAAGAAGCACAATTTCATTTCCTCTTCCTTTGACTTCTATGAATTTAAGAACCTGTTTCGGCTTTTTTTTGTTTTGTTTTTCGGATACAATGAGTTTTATTCTACACCTACTCCTATTCTATACTAGAGGAAGGGGGGGACTCAAAGGTAAAAGGGAGAACCCGAAAGAGACTAAACCATTACTGGACCAGTCGGGTACTGGTGCTGGTGAAATTTTCAAGAAATCCTGGATTTTTAGATTTGATCCCTTGATTTACATTCAAGGAGAGCTCTGGTGGCCAACCACTTTCGGAGTAGTTGGGGTTTGTTTCGGCTATTGTAATTGTAAATTAATCACCTATTTTCAAAAGCTTTGCTTCAATAAAATAAACAATTACTGAATAATTTCGAGTACAAACTTGTCATCATGAAACTTCAACAATATAACAAAACCAATATCCAACCTTTCTGAAGCAGGACAAAAGATGACAATATAGCCATCCATGTAATCACTAAGAAATGAAGACAAGATAAAAAAGAACGTCACATAACACAATAGACTCGTAAGCTTTTACCTTCAGTAGCATCAACTTCCAGCAATGGCCCCTCAGGGTTGTGTTGCCCTCAGGGGCGGAGCCAGAAAAAAATCTTAGTGGGGGCAAAAATAACACTAAAATTTTTTATCTACTCTTTTTCTAATTTTTTAAGCAAAAAAAAAGTCTCATGCATAAAATCACCATTTCACAAGTTAAAATATTTATCAAATAACCCATTTATTAGTTATTACATTAACTAATCAATTTTCAAATTTCTTTAAAACAGTAATAGTCTCATGCTCTAGAAATATATTTGCAAACAAATTTAAAATAATAATAATAAGAAGTAATTGTTTAGAACCTGATTTTGATGGTCTCCTAAAGTTGGTGAAAAGAGCTACAAAATGTGGCGGACCCAAGTCCTAGAAGATCAATTGATTTTGGTGCAATATCTAAATAGGATGAAGTGATCAAAAGAAAGAGTAACAAGCTTTGGTTGTGGAAAAAAAAATAGCTCTCGTATGTATGTTGGGGAGTGGGGACAACCGAGAGCCAGATGAGGAAAGGGAAATTGGGGAGTGGGGACAAATGAAGTAAATGATAATTGGATGAAGTGATAAAAAGAAAAAATAGTTGGCTTGGGTGTGGAAGAAGAGGAGCCGGTTGTGAAGGGAAATGGGAGACCACAGGAGTAAAGGGAACTTGGGGAGTGGGGATCAAAAGGAATGACTGATATAATTGGTACTTGGCCCTGTTGGTGAGAAAATGGGAACTAGAGGAGGAAAGTGAATGATATAAATTTTGTGACCCATTCTTTCATATTTTTTCTAAAAAAAATTTTGGGGACACCTTTAAAATTATGTCAAAATTGTAGATGTATTATAGGAATTTAAGGGGGCAGTGGGGGCACAATGCCCCCACTTTAAATCCGCCCCTGGTTGCCCTCCGTTTGACTGCTGGAAGATAGGTGAGACAAGGCTCTCAGAAAAGCCCACAACACCTCCAAAAATACCTTGAATGCGAGCAACCACCGTCGTACTTCCCTCTGTCAAGTTATGCACATAAAATTTCCAACTACTCGACTGCAAAACAACATTATCATCCCCTAGTAGACAAATAGGTCGACAGAAAGACTCGCCTTCTGGTATAGGAACACTAAATTTAGTCCAAGATTCTCCGACACCGTACTCCTCCATCATTCAAATATCTATCTCATGTCTAGGTAGGTTCTCTTGGTCGTCCACAACCGTCATTGCTAGACATCCACCTAAAACTACAAGCTTGCGTGTCCGAAAATAACTTCCACCCTGATGAGGAGGAATAGTAGTATTAGGCCCTGGCAAAGGCTTAAATTCCTCACTAATCAAATCAAAAGCTACAATGAGTGAATCATCAAAAAGTGCTAACCAATGTATAGCACCATTGAGCCAGACCCCAGGACCAATTTGAAGATCACAAGGCAAACTATCAATTCTCTTCCAAGTTCTACTCTTCACACTAAAAACATCAAGAAAAGCATCAGAACTACTCGCAGGCTCGGCAACAGGGTCATGGTTACGCGACAGGGTCACGAATTTGTAATCATCATTAGAACTGTCGTAACCAAAACCATCCCCGTTATTGAGCGCCTCCCAGGAATAAGGTCTGCTTGGCAATTTCACTAGCTCCATGGTTGTGGGATTGATCAAATAGGCGGTATCAGGACCTGGTACTTGTTCTTTGTCGGGAAACGAGTCCCCTCCCAATCCTACATCTAAAAATAGCACCATCCAGTTCTTTCTCAATCTTTCTTCTAAAACTAGCACCAACCCATTGCAAGAACCAACAATTTTCGGATATAGCAAATTCTCTAAAAGGGGGAGCTTTCTTGAAACGCCAGCGTTGTCGAAACTGTCAGAGGATGTGGAAATTATGGTGGCGAGATTGGTTATACGGAGGGCGTTGTAATCCTTAAATGAAATGAAGATGAAGTTCTGAGGGTCATGAAGATGGAGATTGAGGTGGGCTTTGATAAATAGTGGGTCGGAGAGTAGAGAGCGCCATGGCTTCGAAACACACCTGAATTTTCCAACGGATTTTACAGGCAGCCGTAAGAGTATGTCCGTCATCAGTTCTTGGGGAATAACTGGGGATAATTCAGCCATGGCTTCCTTGGTCAGCGGTGATCAGATCCCAGATGGAAATTTGAAACAAATTAATAAAACAGTGAACAATTTTTTTTGGAATCAGAACTGAGTTCAAGTCTTCCAACTTGAATTGATCAACTGAAATGAAATTACAGAAGTTGGAAAAATGGATAAAGGAAAGAAGCCAAGAAGGTTCCCCCCATCTAACTACGGATATGAATAAATAACAGTTCGACAGCTGTGAAATGAAATTACAGGAGTTGGAAAAATGGGCAAAAGGAAGAAGCCAAGAAGGTGCCCCCCAGCTAACTATGGAAATGGATGAATTATAGTTGCTGAAAAGTTTGTGTGTCCAGTGCAAGAAGGATGATAAGAAGACGTCCTTGTCCTGTCGCACCTCGGACTTGGATCGTTTTTACCGGGACCACGCCGCTGGATTAGAATGTAACTTCATTTGTTTAGAACGTATCTCATTTCTAACATTATGGAACAAAATTTTGTTGATTTCACGCATGAAGTTGAAATCAATGTACAAAATATAGTTTGGACTTTACCATTTTTTTTTTTTGGCCAAATCATGAATATGAACCTTTATGGACGATTATTACCTGTAACTAGAGGTGTCAAAAATCAAAATGGGTGACTTGGGCGGGTTTGGATTGGGTAAAATGGGTAATGGGTATAAGTGAGTCAACTCATTTATACCCATTTAATTAGATGGATATAAATGGATAAGTCAAAAAATGAATTGGGTAACCCAATTACCCATTTATAACCCATTTATTTTAACTTTTTGCACACTCATTTAATTCATTTTTGCAAACTAAGTTATCAATTTATATCACTCTTTGTACCCATCATTAGTTTTAAATATTTACTTATAATGTTCGCGTGTCACAAAATTATACTCTATGTCACAAAATTACCTATTATTTAATAATTGAATAATAAGAATATAAAAATTTGAACTAAGTACTATAAAAATTAATATAAAAACTTAATACAAAATTTTTGAACCCCTAACATTTTTTTCATATATAAATTTAAAATTTCATTTTATAAAGATAAGAAAATAGGCTAAAATTTATCATAAATTGGTAATGCTAAAAAATGAGCAAGTTAACAAACTAAGAGAAAATAAAATAATAAGATAAAACCAACAAATAATAATAATAATAATAATAATAATAATAATAAAACAAAAGTAGTTAACATCATGACAAAATGAAAATTTTTTTTAAAAAAAAGGTGGGGGGAAAAGAAGAGACTTGGGTGGAAGAGAATTCTAAATGGGTTAATTGGGTTTGATGGGTTACCTAATAATACTCATTTATTAAATGGGTATTATTGGGTAACCCATTTATACCCATATACAAAAATTTAAGATACCCATACACATCTATTCATGAACGGGTATGGATAAATTTAGTTAAGTGGGTTGATTTGCCACCTCTACCTGTAACCTTCCCTGCCCCATTTCCTCTGGGAAGCAACTACAGGCATGCAACTCAATATTACTTTAATAGAATTGTTAATGGAGTGGACTAGCCTTACCTGGAAAAACCCTGTTGAGTTTTATGTTTAATAAAATTTGTCGAACTTTGTATTAAATATATTATATTTGAATTAATTATGAGTCGAGCCTGAATTAAAAACTCCAGGTAATTAGTTTTTGAAGGCTGAACTTTTGTTATTTTGTCATTAAACTGGAGCCTCATTGACCTTTATTTAAATCTTCTGTATGTAATAGTTAAGTGGTAGGAAGTTGTGAAGAAAAATACAAAAAACAAAAGAATAATTTATATAGACATTAGACAGGGCATGGTCACTAAATATGGACTCTAGGGAACTTTTTGCATTTCCCAACAGTTAGTGAGAAGAAGAACTACATTTTTTTTTTGTCGCAATGATAAGAGTTGTATACCCTACTCTAACCTAATCTAAGGAATGAGGGAGTCGACGGGAAACCCCGTCGAAGGAACCCACTCAAAGTTGACAATCACAATTAAGTGGCAAATTTAGTGAGAGGTCAAGAATTCGGCAAGGGTTGAACTTTTAACTTCCCACCATCCCAAGACTTAAAAATCTTGGAGTTACCAACAGATCAAGAGACTGTTGGTAGAAAAAAAACTTCATGCTACTTGGAGTTTAGACAGAGAGACTGCAAGATGGTGGCTGATCTTTTTTCCAAGAATGCAAATTAATTGCTACACAATGTATACTTTGCTAGCCTCCTAGCTATGTGTTGTCTGAAATATATTGTGATCAAATGATATCGTACATAAAATGTAAGTATTGACATCTGTGTTTTTGGGTTTCAAAAGAATTGCAAGGTCCAATTGATCCACATGAGCGTGGCTTGAAATGGCTGTTCATTTCAAACTTTTTCTCTTTTTACCCTTGTTAACTTTGAACTAGTGGCTTCTATCAAGCAAATCTACTAATTGAAGGACTTTCTCCGGTGCAGGGTCTTTTCTGCTTTTGCTAATGCCTCCTCTACTCCTCCCTCGCGCTTAAAAACTTCTTTATAGCTTCTTGCTTTTCCATTTCTTACTTCAGTTCAATCACCTGTTTAGCAAGGTTGTTAAACCCGAACGAAATAGCAACTCAATTAAACTAGTTTGAGGTTAGCTGATCGGATCGGTTAAATCGTCCTAAAAAATCCTCTGATATCAGCATAATGTCATAATTATTTTATAATTTTATAAGTTTTAAAAATATATAAATTGAGTTCCTGCTTTTCCATTCCTTACTTCAGTTCAATCAGCTGTTTAGTTGACAAATTTACTGCAGAATTGGACCGTGCTTTTCCTTCAATTTTTCCTTCTTTTATTTCTTCCTGAATTCATGTGTCGTCTGCATCATCATGGCCATCTACATTTTTGACATAAAATGGTATTTAGGATCAATAAAATGCGTGGGGTTTTCATCGAATCATTGGCATCCACATGCTTATCTATGCGTGTAATCTTCTCGTGACGGTAGTAAATATGGAAAAGAATGCTAACTGTAAACTAGCACATGCGCATTTTAATTTAACACGAGTTTTGCATTGAGTATAACAAAATAAATAAAAGGGGAAAACTCACATGTTTTTTTTTTGGCATTGAAGAACTCTGATGCTGAACCATTTTCAAGATTCAAAAGATTTATTTTTAATTTTTTTGTGGATATTGTTTCACTTCAATTAAGTCTGAACTTTCAGACTCCGCATATATGTTGCGAGCACATATATTTAAAATAATTTACCATAACACTTTTTTATGATGTGATATATATGAAACAAAAAAGTGATTAAAAACTATATTTATAAATAATCAAAATAATATTTGAATAAATTTTAATAGCCAAACACAATTTTTGAGCTTGATCTCAAAAAAAAAAAGAGAAAAAGTATAAATTGCGAGCTCAATTCACTTGGTACATCGTACTTCAGGCTTCAGCTAGAACATGCAACTGCAACTTCGATGGAACAAGATCGCAACTACATTTCTAGTCCTAACCTTCGACAATTCACTTGGCTCCTCTGAAGTATCAAACACTACTACACCTACCTTTCTTGGAATAGAATTTGATGTCAGCACATTATTCTCATTGAAGAAGATCCTTGATCTCAACCAAACAGCACTATGACCCATCCCTCAGTTCCTTAGACCCTTACCATCTAAAGTTGAAGTCAGCAAATGCTGCTGCACATTCTAACATCTGAAAATTTGTCAAGCAGCCTATTAAGCTTGAGAGTGTGCAGATTTTGTATAATGGAAGACAAAACATCTCTCTCGTTCACATCTAATTGTTCTGTCATATATATATATGGTCAGAAGGATATGTTCATGAATACATTCAAGCGCTTCGTAGCTCTATTTACTTCATAATGCATCACAATAAGATATGCTTGAGTAATGCAGCAGCAGCAGCAGCAGCAGCACCAAAGCAATCCCTACTGTGTTTTCTTATCTAATAATCCTATGCAAGGTTGAAGTCAGCAAATGCTAAACATCTTCACATCTCAAATTTTATCAAGGAACCTATTGATCTGAGGAAAGAAGCAAAAGAAATTGCCATGCACGTATAAATTCTTTGGAAGTTACCCTAAAAAGATTACATGATGTCATGTTTAACACCACAAAGAAGAGAGCTAAAACATCTAAATGCATGTTTCCCTATCTTGAAGTATTTAATGTGAGAAACGCCACTATAAAAGTGTAAACGTCTAAGCAATAGCATGGCAAAATTCTAAGTTTCGGTAAACAATCATGAATGAGTTGCGTGCACATCAATGGACTCAGCATCATAAATCAGTTCAAATCCAAGCATCGAGTCTAGCTTCTATTGAGTTATTCAACCTCGGTGAGCTGATTTCCTGGTATGCAAGGTAAGGAGATTCAGATCTTTTGCCATGGGATATGATGACATGGACGAAAAAAAGAATCCACTCAATTTAGAGCACCTTGGTCCAAGGATGCACCTTACCAGTACAATTGCAGGGTAGATGGTACTAACAAAAAAATTAAGTAAATTTAAGTTTTCTTGTTATTGCAAGAAATATTCACCAGTAACAAAACACTATGGAACAGCCAATCAGTATCTAGTATAACTATAACTACCACAACACAAATTACTCAGCACATAAGATGTTTGGATTGAAGTTCCAAACAAGAGAAGCCAATTTGCTTGAGACCTTGGGACCATCCTCCAGCAAGCAACATTGTCCTGAATCAGCTATTTACACAATCCTAGAAACTATGTTCTCAGCTAGGAATGAAGCACCAACACAGTTTATTTGGACTGAGAGCTTTTATCTAGAAAATCCATTAACCAATAATAGAAGAGGCCAAACTGCTAAAACTTTTCCTACCTGCAACAATAGTTGGAAGAGGGGAACGGGGGAAACAAAAAGCAAGAGACGGACAAAAACCAAAAAGTATGCAGAAATACCAAAAATAACTTTTTTGAACAACGAATCTGGAAAAAGGCGTGATCAAAGTTAATATGCAAGAGAGCTACAAATTTTCAAAACTATCTATAGGTCTTTTAACTTTCTTTTTCCCTTTGTCAGAAAACCAACAAGCATTGGCACTCAGCTTTGCTTAATTGACAGTAGCCACAAAAAGAAACCAACCACCTCACTTCATACAATATGCAACAATATTTTCCCATTCACGAAGCACAATTTCATTCCCAATTCTTTCAATTTCAATTGATTGACGAACTTATTTTGGTTCTATTAAATGAATTCCCCCCGTTCAGAATGCTGTGGTTCAACAAAATCAGCAAGTACTGCAAAATATCTTGTACAAATCTGTCAATCATTGCAAAGCCTACAAAGTATAAGACAACCAATATGCAATTTTTCCCAAGCTGGATATCAGATAACAATATAGATATCCATGTGATAACTAAGATTTGATGACAAAATAAATAAAATTATGTTACATAATTCAATAAACTTGTAAGCCTATACCTTCCTCAGCATTGATTTCCTGTCAATCCTCAAGTTTATGTTGCTCTCCAATTTTGACTGTAGTAAAGAGGCGACACAAGGCTCTCAGAAAAGCCCATAACATCTTGCAAGTGATCACCAATGCCAGCAACCACCATATCCCTCGTAGTTTTCTCTATCAAGTTGCGCAAAACTAACTTTTTTTGCTTCACCACAAAAATAGCATTATTATCTCCCAAGAATTTCTGTTCCTCAGCGACAAAAACAACATTATCATTTCTCAATAGACAAATAGGTTTATTAGGTGTAATAAGACTTATTTTCATCCCAAGATTCTGCAACACCATACTCTTTCATCATCCAAATATCCACCTGATCGATCTGATAATTAGACCGTCTTTGTTGCACAAACATTGCTAGACATCCACCAAAATCTAAAAGCTTAATAGGGGCAGAAATACCTGTAGGCATTGGCATTGGCTTAAATTTATCGCAACTCAAATCAAAAGCTATCAGTGAAGCATCTGAATACACAAACCAATGTATAGCACCGTGCAGTAACACCCCGTAATGAAAATCAAGATGATAAGGAAAATGCTTAATTCTCTTCCAAGTTCCATTCCTCAAACTAAAAACATCAACCAAAGTATCATTAAGATTAGGTTTTGCATAACACGATAGGATAACGATTTTGTGGTCATCATTAGAGCTGTCATATCCCAAGGCAACCCCAGTTCTAACAGCCTCGTGGCCACTGGCATTGGGGAATGATGGACTTCTTTTAGCGACATGGGTTAATCATAAACACTCATTTATTTAGTTGTTTTCCTTTGATGGATTTAATGCAGGATTTTCTTCAAAATAGAACCTGCGTCAATTGTCTTGTCTAGCATATACTTCTTTATAAAATTTGTTTCACCAGAGATGCACATCTTACGGGGAACAATTTTCTTAAATTTCATTTGAATGATTGGCAGTAGGAAAAAGTATGAATGGATTAGGTTGTACACTACAGACCACACACTAAAAAACAAACGTAGCAAGTACCTTGAAGAACAAATGGGTACTGACTGATATTCCAAAAGCTCTACAAATTCTGAATTGCTAGAAGAAAAAAATAAAGCTAATCATTTTTATTTCACTAAGATTTCTACTAACAAATCCTTAGGAAAAGAATATATAAATAAAGGAAATGCAATAGAAACTTGTAGTAGGTTAACCACTAATTGTTTTTTTGGACTGTAATGTGCCATGGAAATTTGGAAGAGCTTTCTACCAAATGTTTTAACTGCTTTTTCCTTTTTCTTCTTTTTATTTGTTTCCCTCATAACCACTGCACTCTGTTTGAGGTCTTAAAGAACCTGAGTGACCATCCACATTGAAGACTAATGACCGGCACAGTTCATACATCAAAGACTGGTAAGGTTTGAGGATTGGCAATCTTTTATCACCAAAGAGAATAAAGTGCACTTAATAGGGCAATTGTGAGGCAAACATTCATATACTAACAGCCAAATAACATGTACAACCAAATCAAACAGCCTATTCTACCAGGCTCCTCCTGTAACACATATGGGTGATATGCACAGTGAATCGCCACACAAAGATATGTTCAATAATAGTTACCAAGTGCTTTGTAGCTCCATCAACTCCATAACAAATCTCCATAAGACACAAGCAGCAGCATCAAAGAAACCTCTACAATTGCTTTGTAATCAATCTCTATAATTGCTCTGTAATCTGATTGCACCATCCAAAGTTGAAGTCAGGGATTGAACATCTTCACTTCTAAAATTGTTAATTATAAAGCCTATAAATCTAAGTAATCTAGTAAGATATTACTTTGTAATCTGTGCACCATCCAAAGTTGGAAGTCAGATATTAAACATCTTCACTTCTGAAATGTTACATATACAAACCAATAAATCTTACTAATCTAGTAAAAGCAATTTTTAGTTCTTGAAAGGCTATACATTGAAAGGTTGCAACATGTCATCTATAATACCATAAACAAGAGGGCTATAACATTCACGTGTGTTTCTCTATTTTTGAGATATTTGATAGTGAGAATGCCATTACACCATGCTAGTGTGAGTGTCCAAGGAATAGAATGGGAAAATACGTTGCATTCCCCAATCGAACTAATTGGAATCATGAATCTGCTGCATGCACATCTCCAAACTCAGCATATAAAGTCAGTTAAAATCCCAAAGTAAAACAGAATAACGGAAAGATAGAGTTCAGAAACATCAACTGGTCAGACTAGTGAATACAAATTTCAGAAGTATATCAACTGGTCAGACTAGTGAATGACGTTGAATTAGTTACTCGGACCACTTGCAAGTTTATTGACTAATCTTCAACCCAACTACCATAGCCCACATGTTAAAGTTTCATCTAGCAACATCTTTCACCTTGCACATGCTCCAATTAAAAAGTGAAGAAATAATTGAAAAAATCACTATAAGGAAAGAAGAAAATAGAATTACAGAAACAGATGCAAAGGATATAAATCCTGAAATCTTGAAGTAAATATGTCATTAAAAGGCCAAAATCTACACAACCAGGGGTAGATTTGGGCTAAACTTCATCACAAAGAATAAGTTAATAGTTCCACAATTAACATTCAAAAAAAAAAATTGCCTTGCATGCTGAATCAAAGGATTGTGGCTCATTCTCACTGAATTACAACACCAAAAAACACAAAGAAGTCTAAATATAGAAGCAGATGCACTACGGTAACAAAACTTGATCAAGCTAAAATATCTGATACTCTTAGGAAACCTTTAAACTTTGCCTAGAGATAAGAAACCTTAAAAGAGCAGATGTCACCATGTTAATTTTCCATTAACTTACTCGACCTCAAAATATGCTGATTTTGTATTGTGCAAAGCAAAAACATCCCTGCTGTTCGCATCCTTCTCACAAGTTACAGGATAGCACAGGTTAAGAAAAAGCTCCATTCAATCTAAGAGCAGCTTGGAACTTGGTCATGCACCTTAACAGTACAATTGCATGGTACTAAATTTAAACCAGTAGCTTTTATCTAGCAAATCCACCAACTGGTAAAGAAGAGAGCATACTATTAGGATGGATTATTAATGTATTTATAGCTGCAAAAACAACAATTGATGGAGGGAGATCAAAAACCATGCAGAAATACGAAGTAAATGACTCTTTAGAATGATGAATCTGGAAACAGGCATAGAAGGGGAAAAAATTTAAGACAGAGATACCACACTTTAACACCATTTTTTCAGATTTTTGGCTTTGTTTTTCCCTCTGTCAGCAAAGTAGCAAGTGCTAGTGTTCAGCTTTGCTCACGTGAAATTAGCAATACAAAAATGCACATGATCTAAACCAGACTATGAACTTTTAATGCTAATTCAAGATCGCCCAATCCAAGAAGCATAAATTCATTTCTTCTTTTTTTGATTGATGTCAATGTATAAACTTGTTTTGGCTCTTTTAAATCAGTTTCCCTTTTTTCGAATGCTTTGACTAATCAAATTAGCAAGTACAATTTTGTTAGTCATTGCAACTTCTACAAAAGTACAGCGAAACCAACTGTTAACTTTTCTCAGTAATCCTGCAAAGAAAAGTAAGCTTTTACCTCCACTAGCATGAATTTTCAAAGTCGTCCACGGGGTTACGATGCTCTCCATTTCTGACTGTAGAAAGTAGGTGACACAAGACTCTCACAAAAGCCCATTACTCCTCTTCTAAACTTATCTTGAATGCCAGCAATTAGCATATCCCTCATAGTTCTCTCTTTCAAATTATGCACAACAAAGTTCTTCCCACCCATCTCCAAAACAACATCATCAACCCCCAACAGGCATATAGGTCCCCACACAGACGCCTTTTTTGGTATAGTAACACTAAATTTGGTCCAAGATTCTCTAACACCATACTCCTTCATCATCCAAACATCCATGTGATGTCTAGATTGCACGGCAACCATTCCTAGACATCCACCAAGCACTACAAGCTTACGGCTGCGCTTACGAGGAGTATTATCAGTCTCAGGCCATGGCAATTGCTTAAATTGCTCGCAGCTCATATCCAAAGCAATTATAACACACAATCCATCAACTTTAGACAAAGCAAGCCAGTGTATAGACCCGTTTAGAAACACCCCAGAATGCGAACTAGGAACATAAGGAAAACAACCAATCCTCCTCCAAGTTCCAATCCTCCAACTAAATACATCAACAAAGGCAGGATAACCCTCTGTTTTGTCAGCAAGCCAATCGTGAGACAGCATAACAATTTTATAATCATCACTAGAACAATCATAACCGAAACCATAACTAGTGTCTGCGTCATCCCAAACCAATGGGCTGTGTTGAAATTTCACAAGCTCCCTGGTAGTGGGGTTCATCAAATACATAGTTGGTGTGTCTGATCCTTCAAACGTTAGCACCAAGACCAACCCGTTGCAAGAACCGACAATTTGAGCGAAGATCAATTGGTTCTGCAAAAGGGTCAGCTTTTCCAAAAAGCCGTCGTTGTTACTGCTGCCACTGGTGGTGGTGAAAGTTACAACGGATAAATAGGAAGAGGGAGGAGAACGGGAAATGGAGATGAGGATGTGCTTTTGGGGGTGATGGAGGTGGAGACTGAGGTGGGCTTTGATGAAAAGTGGGTCGGAAAGTAGAGAGCGCCATGGCTTCGAAACGCACCTGCATTTGCCGACGGATTTTGTCGGGAGTCGTAAGAGAATATCGATGATGAGTTCTTGGGGGATATCTGGAGCTGAGTCGGCCATGGCAGCAGGCATTTCTGTTTGATGGAAATATTTCAAGGACATGGATTAATTGTATACTTAGTAAGCATAAAATCTGCAGGTGAAGGTGGAGGTGATGGTGGAGGTGGTAGGGGTTCACCGGTGGAAGTAGGCGTAGACGGTGAGGAGCAGCGGCGTCATTCTGGAAGTTGGGAAAGCACCAAAGCTAGCAGTGAAATGTTTGATCTTTATTAGGGAATTATATTTTTTTTCCTATTCCCTTTCCTGCTTTTTTTCTAGGAAAATTAAGTATTAAATATGGGATAATTTCAGAAACCTCCCCTAAGGTTTCTCATGATTTCACTTAGCTCTCCTTTAATTTCAAACATTACATCTAACTCCCTTACCCATTTAAGATGACAATAATATTAACCTTAATATTTTAATAAAATTCCCTTGTTACCATGTTTATACAAAGGATTGATTTTATAATTTTTTTCTTTTTATTCATTTCTCTTATATTCCATTAGAAGATATTTTCTTGGGAATAAAATGAGAAACTAGAAAGGAAAGAGAAAAATCCAAAATTAAAAGAATTGAAAGGCTAAAAAAATTGTATTTTAAAAAAGTGATTTGAATATTTTTTTAATCATTTAAGGAGAAGATAGATCTTTGCAATTCCTCTTTTTTAATTTCAATTATTAAGGTGAAGATTTTTGTGGGAAAGAGGAAGAATTAAATAAAGAAGAAAGAGAAAAAGAAATAAAAGAAAGGAAAATAAGGTAAATGAAAAGTCAAAATAATGCAAGGGCAATTTTGTCCTAAAGGGGGTTAAGTGAGCAAAATTAAAGGTTAGGGGGTAAACTGAGAAATGGGGTATTCTTTAAGGGGATAAAATGTTATTAATCCAAAGATTTATTGTCATAGTTGATTATCAAATAACAAATATTGGCATGAAAAACTTGACACTCTTTTTTAATATAATTGTGCCAAATTAATTTATAATTGTTTAGATGAACAAATTAAACTTTATAAGATAAGGGCATTTTAGAATATTCATTAAAATTTTGACACTATTTTAAGTTTTGGTTACCAAAGTGTCAAATCAAGAGAAATAAATGTAATTTTAAAAATATCAAGGGAACTAAGTGAAATAGTTAGAAACCTCAAGGGAGATTTCTAAAATTATCCCTTTAAATATATTGTTTGAATACATACTTTGTATTTTTAGAGTATATTTATCTTTTTTATTCAATTCATAATTGCTGATAAAATGTTCAAAATTGATGTTTTATTTTTTAAAACACAAGAATTATTCTTAACCATCAATTTTGACATTTTGCTAAAAGTACTTTCGATAATACAAGTTCTAGAATTAATTTTTCTACACTATTAGTGTATGCATTGAGATGTAATCAAGATAACATTTCACATCAATTCAATCTGACTTTGAATTCTAAACTTTACATATGTGATATGCATTTAGATCCACTGATGTATACGCTGACAATGCATAAACAATTTAGTTTAAGTTTTTCTATCAAGTTCGTGGATTGGTATTTAACCAAACACCTTTTTATAACCTCAAAATCATTTGATTTATATATTGTTCCGTCTCCAAATGATTCAGATATCTATCTCTCTTCTTTTTTTTTTTAATCTTTTTAGCAACGGTTAATGAATATTTAAGGAGAAGGAATGTAACTTTGGTACTTAATTCAACAACATTGATGACTGCTAAAGAAAAGGGGAAAAAAATTAAGTGTTCATATTTCTTTTTATTTTCTTGCATCTCTTTGTTGTTTTATAACCTAGGAGATGCATTCCACGGATGTTACACACATTCTTCTGGCTTAAGGTTGCATAGATGTCCCAAAAAAACCTGTTTCTAAAGTTGAATATAGCCTTTCCTTAAGCATTATTGTTTTCCTTTGATGGATTTAATGTAAGATTTTCTTCAAAATTGAAGCTGCGCCAATTGTCTTGTCTTGGCTTAACTTCTTCATAGAATATGTTTCACTAGAGATCCACAACTTAAGGGGACCAATTTTCCTAAATTTCACTTCAATAATTGGCAGTGGAAAGAAAATATGAATTGACATGCATTGACCACACACCAAAAACAAATGTAACAGAGTACCTTAAACAATTGGCTACTAATCTTTCAAAAGCCCTGCAAATTCTGAATTACTAGAAGAAAAAATAAAGCTGCTTCTTCTTCCCTGATAACCATTTTACTGTTTGAGGTCTCAAAGAACCTGAGCGTCCATCCAATTGAAAACTAATGCCTGGCAATCCACACATTTAAGCTGGTAAAGTATGAGAATTGGCAACAAAGAGAATAACATAAGGGTGATTGTGAGGCAAACATTCACATACTAGCAGTAGATATTCTCATCAAATAACATGTACAACCAAATCAAACAGCCTATTCTACAAGGCTCCTGCAATAACACATATATGGCTATTGAATCTCTACACAGAAATATGTTCAATAATACTTTCAAGTGCAATGTAGCTCCAGCAGCTTCATTATGCATCTCCATGAAGACTAAAGCAGCAGCATCAATGAAACCTCAACAATTGTTTGGTAACCTAATTGCAGCATCCAAAGTTGAAGTCAGCAATTGAACATCTTCACTTCTGAAATGTTATATACAAACCCATAAATCTGATTAAAGAAGTAAAAGCAGTTTTGAATTCTTGAAAGGCTATACGGTCAAAAGGTTGCAACATGCCATCTATAACACCATAAACAAGACGGCTATAACATTCACATGTGTGTTTCTCCATCTTGAAATATTTAATGGTGGGAAATGCCATTATGCTATGCCAGCGTGTGTGTCTGAGGAATAGAATGGGAAAATAAGTTTCAGTCCACAACCAAGCTAAATGGAATCATGAATCTGTTGCATTCACATCAGCAAACTCAGCACATAAAGTCAGTTAAAATCTCAAAGTAAAACAGAATAATGGAAAGATAGAGTTCAGAAACATCAACAATTAAAATGCTAATTTCAGAAGTATATGAAAGATATCAACTGGTCAGAGCACTGAATGACATCTAATTAGTTACTCGGACCACTTGTAAGTTTATTACCTAATCTTCAACTTAACTACCACAGCCTACACGTTAAAGTTTCATCAAGCAACATCTTTCACCTTGCACATGCTCCAATTAAAAAGTAAAGAAGTAATAAAAAAAATCACTAAAAGAAAAGAAGAAAATAGAATTACAGAAACAGATGCAAAGGATGTCAAACCCCAAAATCCTGAAGTAAATATGTCATTAGAAGGCCAAAATCTACTCAACCTGGGGTAGATTTGGGCTAAACTTCATCACAAAAAAAAAGTTAATAGTTCCACAATAAACATTCAAAAAATTTGTCTAGCATGCTGAATCAAAGGCATTGTGGCCCATTGTCAATCAATTACAACACCAAAAAACACTACGAAGACTAATTATAGAAGCAGGTGTTTAAAATGGTAACAAAACTTTATCAAGATGAAATATCTGATGCCCTTAAGAAACTATAAAACTTTGGCTAAAGAGATAAGAAACCTTAAAAGAGACAGATTTCACCATTTTAAACCTCCATTGACATACTCAACCTCAAAATATGCTGATTCTGTGTTTACAAAGCAAAAGCATTCCTCTTGTTCACATCCATTTCTCAAGTTTTAGGATAGCCTGGGTGAAGAAAAAAATCTACTCAATCTAAGAGCAGCTCGGAACTTGGTTCAAGGATGCACCTTGACTGTAAAATTGCATGGTACTTAATTTAAACCAGTAGATTTTATCTAGCCATTTCATCAACTGATAAAGAAGAGGGCATGGTATAAAGATGGACCCTTAATGTAATTATAGCTGCAAAGACAACAATTGATGGAGGGAGATAAAATATCATGCAGATATACCAAGTAAATGACTCTTTAGAATGATGAATCTGAAAACAGGCATAGTTGGGCGAAAATTTAAGATGGAGCTACAACTCTTCAACACTATTTGTTCTGCTTTTTGCCTTTGTTTTACCCTTTGTCCACAAAGTAGCAAGTGCTAGTGTTCAGCATTGTTCACTTGAAACTAGCTAAAAAAAATGCTCACGATCTAAACCAAACTGTGAACTTTTAATGCTAGTTCAAGATTGCCACATTCAAGAAGCACAGATTCATTTCCCTCTTTTTTCACTTCTTCAATTTATAAACTTGTTTTGGCTCTTTTCAAATCTATTTCCCCGTTTTAGAATGCTTTGATTAATCAAATTAGCAAGTACAATTTTGTCAGTCATTGCGACTTCTACAAAAGTAAGACTAAACCAACTGTTAACCTTTCTCAATAGTCCTTCAAAGAAAAGTAAGCTTTTACCTCCACTAGCATGAATTTTCAAAGTCATCCTCAGGTAATGTTGCTCTCCATTGCTGACTGTTGAAAATAGGTGACACAAGGCTCTCGGAAAAGCCTATCACTCCTCTTCTAAACTTATCTCGAATGCCAGCAATTACCATATCCCTCATAGTTCTCTCTTTCAAATTATGCACAACAAAGTTCTTACCACCCATCTGCAAAACAACATCATCACCCCCCAACAGGCATATCGGTCCCCACACAGACGCATTTTTAGGTGTAGTAACAATGAATTTGGTCCAAGATTCTCCAACACCATACTCCTTCATCATCCAAACATCCACATGATGTCTAGATTGCACCACAACCATTCCTAGACATCCACCAAGCACTACAAGCTTACGACTGCCATTATGAGGAGTATTATCAGTCTCAGGCCATGGCAATTGCTGAAATTGCTCGCAGCTCGTATCCAAAGCAATTATAACACACAATCCATCAATTTTAGACAAAGCAAGCCAGTGTATAGACCCGTTTAGAAACACACCAGAATGCGAACTAGGAACATAAGGAAAACAGCCAATCCTCCTCCAAGTTCCAGTCCTCCAACTAAATACATCAACAAAGGCAGGATAACTCTCTGTTTTGTCAAGAAGCCAATCGTGAGACAGCGTAACAATTTTATAATCATCACTAGAACTATCATAACCAAAACCATAACTAGTTTCGGCATCATCCCAAACCAATGGGCTAGGTTGAAATTTCACAAGCTCCCTGGTAGTGGGGTTCATCAAATACATTGTTGGTGTGTTTGACCCTTTAAAAGTTAGCACCAACACCAACCCGTTGCAAGAACCGACAATTTCAGCGAAGCACAATTGGTTCTCCAAAAGGGTCAGCTTTTCCAAAAAGCCATCATTGTTACTGCTGCCACTGGTGGTGGTGAAAGTTACAGCGGATAAATTGTAAGAGGGAGGAGAATGGGGAATAGAGATGAGGATGTGCTTTTGGGGGTGATGGAGGTGGAGATTGAGGTGGGCTTTGATGAAAAGTGGGTCAGAAAGTAGAGAGCGCCATGGCTTCGAAACGCACCTGCATTTGCCGATGGATTTTGCCTGGACTCGTGAGAAGATGTTGATGATGAGTTCTTGGGGGAAATCCGGAGCTGAGTCGGCCATGGCCACAGGCATTTCTGTTTGATGGAAATATTTCAGAGACATAGATGAACTGTATACTCAGTAAGCATAAAATCTGCAGATGGAGGTGGAGGTGGTAGGGGTTTACTGGTGGAAGTAGCCGAAGATGGGGAGGGGCACTGGCGTTGTTCTCAAAGTTGGGAAATCACCTATGCCGTGAAATGTTTGAACTTAATGGGGAATCTTTTTTTCTCATTCCCTTTTCTGCCTTTTTTTTCTAATTCTGTTATTTTAATGTTACAATTTGGTTTTCATTAACTAATTTAAACCAGTAGCTTTTATCTTCTTTTTTCTGTTATTTTGATGTTAAATTTCCATCGACTCACTCAACCTCAAATATGATGATTCTGTATTGTGCAAAGCAAAAACATTCCTCTTGTTCACATCCCTTTTTTCAAGTTACAGAATAGCATGGGTGAGGGGAAAAAAAATCCACTCAATCTAAGAGCAGCTTGGAAATAGGTTCAAGGATGCACCTTAACAGTACAATTGCATGGCACTAAATTTAAACCAGTAGCTTTTATCTAGCAAATCCACCAACTGATAAAGAAGAGAGCATACTATTTGGACGGACTCTTAATGTAATTATAGCTGCAAAAACAGCAATTGATGGAGGGAGATCAAAAATCATGCAGAAATATGAAGTAAATGACTCTTTAGAATGATGAATCTCGAAGCAGGCATAGTCGGGTGAAAATTTAAGACAGAGCTACAACTCTTCAACACTATTTTTTCTGCTTTTTGGCTTTGTTTTTCCCTTTGTCCACAAAGTAGCAAGTGCTAGTGTTCAACTTTGCTTACTTGAAACTAGCTACAAAAAAAATGTTAAGGATCTAAACCAGACTGTGAACTTTTAATGCTAATTCAAGATTGCCATATTCAAGAAGCATAAATTCATTTCCCTTTTTTTTGACTTCTATCAATTTATAAACTTGTTTTGGCTCTTTTAAATCATTTTCCCCTTTTTAGAATGCTTTGATTAATGCAAGTACAATTTTGTCAGTCATTGCAACTTCTACAAAAGAATGACTAAACCAACCGTTAACCTTTCTTTCCAAAGAAAACTGAGCTTTTACCTCCACTAGCATCAATTTTCAAAGACATCGTCAGGGTAATTTCGCTCTCCATTTCTGACTGCTGAAAACAGGCAACACAAGGCTCTCGGAAAAGCCTATTGCTCCTCTTCTAAACTTGTCTTGAATGCCAGCAATTACCATATCCCTCATAGTTCTCTCTCTCAAATTCTGCACAACAAGGTTCTTACCACCCATCTGCAAAATGGCATCATCACTCCCCAGCAGTCATATAGATCCCCATGCATATACATTTCAGGTGTAGTAACAATAAATTTGGTCCAAAATTCTCCAACACCGTACTCCATCATCATCCAAACATCCATACGGTGACTAGATTGTACCACAACCATTCCTAGACATCCACCAAGAGCCACAAGCTCGCGGCCACACTTATGAGAAGTATGATCAGTATCAGGCCATGGCAGTTGCTTAAATTTCTTGCAGCTCGTATCCAGAGCAATTATAACACACTCTTTATCGACTTTAGAATAAGCAAGCCAGTGTATGGAACCGTTCAGAAACACCCCAAAATGCGAACTAGGAACATAAGGAAAACAACCAATCCTCCTCCACATTCCAATCCCCCAACTAAAAACATCAACAAAGGCAGGATAACTCTCTGTTTCGACAACACGCCAATCGTAAGACAGCGTAACGATTTTGTAGTCATCATTACAACTATCATAACCCAAACCATATCTAGTTATGGTTTCTGCAGCATCCCTAACCAATGGACTATGCCGAAATTTCACAAGCTCCCTGATAGTGGGGTTCATCAAATACATAGATGGGGGATTTAATCCTTCAAAAGCTTGCAGTAAGACCAACCTGTTGCAAGAACCGACACTTTGAGCAAACCAATTGATTCTCCAAAAGGGCGAACTTTTCTCAAAAACCGTTGTTGTTTACTGCTGCCACTGGTGGTGGCGAAAGTTACGAGGGATAACTAGGAAGAGGGAGGTGCACGGGAAATAGAGATGGAGGTGGAAAGCGAGGTGGGCTTTGATGAAAAGTGGGTCGGAAAGTAGAGAGCGCCATAGCTTCGAAACGCACCTGCATTGGCCGACCGATTTTTCCGGGAGTCGTAAGAGAACTTGGATGATGAGTTCTTGGGGAGAATTTGAGGCTAAGTCGGCCGTGGCAACCGGCATTTGGGTTTGATGGAATTTTTGCAGAGAAATATGGATTGATCGTACGCTTAGTTAGCATGAATTCTGTAGATGGAGGTGGCAATGGTGTGACGGCAGTGGTGATGGTGGAGGTTGAAGTGTCAGTAGGCGGGTAAGGGCGGCGGTGATGTTTTTCTTTTATCCCGTTTTTGGTTTTATGTCCTGTGAAAATGGCTATTGGCTCCACCTTCAAATAATCAGATTGCAATTTTCTAGAGTTCCATGAAAATTTAATATATATGAGATAAAATATTAATTAAAAAATATGTTTACGAAATTATTAATTTTTTTTTTGGTGAAAAATGACTTTTCAAACAATGAGAACGCACACTAGTTTGTTTGGATAAGAGTTTATTTGGATGATTTATTTGAGATATTTACTGTAGCATTTTTTGTGATGTGATGTGTGTGAGATAAAAAGGTGATTGGGAAGATAAAAAGGTGATTGGGATTTGTGAGTCAAATTTTTTTTTCCCAAATTCTCTCAATCCAAACAAACTCAGGTGACTCTTATCCAAATCAGTACTCACTTTCGATGTGTCCGTACTTTGAAAATATATGATACACTCGAAAACATGAAACAATATGTAAATATGAAAAAGAGAAAAATTGCATGGAAGATGAAAGGTCAATAGTTACAAATGAATTCCTTAGTAGAAAGAAAAAAATATCTAAATATTTGGTTGATTTATATCCAGGAAAAATTTTATAAAAACAAAAAACAAGAAAGAAACAGATTATTTAAGTGAAATGCATCTAGAACAAACTAATCAGGATCACAATAATAAACAAATTAGAAGAATACAATCGGGATCACAATAATAAAAAAAAAAAAATTAGAAGAATCCTTCATAGAATCCAACTATACTTCATATGGTTAGAAAGCTACGACTACTTCTTTTTCCTTGGTTGGATAGCCATATTTTATCAAAAAATTTCTACGTTTTTTCTGTGAAAAATTTTTTCGATCACTATTTTACTTTACATATATCAAATCATTACAGTATATTTTTACAAAAACATCAGAAAATTGCAATTCAAACAGGACATAAATTGTTCTCCATTTGGATTGGCCTATTTTTCAAAAACTAATTTTTTAAATACAATAATGTTATAGTAAATATAATGTTAGTTCTCATCCTTTTTCAACGTCAATATATTAAAGCCCAAACCTTGATAGCTGCCCGGGACTCAGCAAATAAGCTGTTTTTTGAAACCTTTTTTTTTTCCTATTTATTTTCTTGCTTTTTATTTGCTCGCGATTTATTTGGGGAACTGCATCCAAAATCAAAGTTTTCATTGCATTTTAAGTTCACTTTTGGCAAGATAAGTATTATTTTTCTCCTTATTAAAATGTATTAGCCTATTAGGATATAAGAGAGAGTAAATCAAGCCTTGTAAGAAGAATATTATTCAATTAAAAATACATCTGTTTGTTTTCATTTGAAGAATACTGCAAAACGGAAGCTTGTGCTCTTTCTGAAACTAGGGATAATAACATTTTAGCAACTCCCTCCCTCAATCACGACTTCACTACAATTTAATTTTGTATACGCTGACAGAGTATACACTTTTATCGGATACATAACACATAATCTAAATTTGAAATTGAAAATCAAATTTTGCATATGTCATACATCCAATCGTTATAGTACCAAAATACTAATACCTCACAAATAAATGCCCCTTTTGTTGTGCGAATAAATACCAAATTTTGCATGGGGCACTGGCGTTGTTTAAAAGTATAAAAAAAGCTGCATCCGACACGATAGAATTTTCCCCTTCTGTTGTGCGAATTCAGCTCCCTGCAGTGACACAGCAGTAGGATGTTTGAAGGAATGGAAAGCAGCTATTTTTAATTTTCAAAAAAATGAAAAACAAGTAGAATTTCTTCAATTAAGCACCAAAAGAAATCGAGTACAGAAAATCCTCCAAGTTCTTCATGTTTCCATCCCAGAATTGCATTGCAGTAACAAGTAAACAAAGCAATTCTGGGATCTGATATGGTGTAAATTTGACCCTTTTCCACGACAGGGTCATACCAATACCATCTACCAATAACTGATGAAACTAGTACAAAAATCAATTTATTACTCTTATCATCTCCGGGGATCTGTCAAAATTAACTCAAGAAAGCAAAGTTTTCATACTTCTGCCATTCTGCATGATATATAATTCTTATATAGAGCTAGTACCTTATCCTCACGGTTGGATTCAGATGGTTGTGACGCATTACCAAAATGTTAAAAAGTTCAACATCTGACTACCACTGTCACGAACTTAAGATCCATATTCCCCAAAAGCAGCTTCTATCATCGTTGATGTCCAGAAAAACCAAAGACATTAGGCTGGTGACTCTGATAGATGACATCAACAATTTAAGCCCTTGTTTAAAAAATGCTCATTTTGTTTAGATATAGCAAATGACAATTTAAGTAAATCTGTTAGTACTTTTGCAGTAGGCATTTGTGATGACGAGAAATGGAACGATCCTCAAGGTGTCTAACACCTTTGTATAGCCTCTTGGAGCCGTTGCTCTACAAGCGTAAAGTTCTGATTTTATCAAAACAATTCCTATCATTTCAAAAAAAAAGAAAAAGGACTACTTGCACTCATTTTCAACATTCAAAACTAGCTAGGGACTGTTTTTGTCAACTAATACTTAATAGCATTACTTGACCACCCCAAAGAAAATTCCATTATCCTCTCTTAAATTCCTCCCTCCAGCAACTACATCCGTAGCTAGCGATTTCCTTTGCAAAATAAATATGTTCTCTTCATGATATCTTCTCTTCCAAAATTAAATGAAATCCCACAGCCCTTTACAGTCGTTCCCCACTGTTCTCTGTTTTCTCGCCTGTAGTATACTTCTTCAACTTCATCCTGTTTCAAGTGGTCCGGCAGAATTTTATGAGACCTGTGGGAATGAATTCAGCTGCGGCAGCATCACCGGAATAGGATATCCTTTCCGGGGATACGAAGATCCCGCATACTGTGGCTATCCCGGGCTAGAGCTAAGATGCGATCAGAGCAGCAATGTTACAAGACTGGAGATCCAGAACATGACATATTGGGTCTTGGATATCCATCCAACCGCCCAGACTTTGAGGGTTGCTAGAGAAGACGTGATGGAGAACAACTGTCCTACTGATTTAGTAAACATGACTTTAGATTACACCCTGTTTGATTACTCCGCGAGTTATATAAACGTCACGTTTCTCTATGGCTGCCTAGTCAATGTGCCCAACGTTCTTTACTCATGTGGGAACAATAGTCTGTCTGTCTTGACGGGAGAAGTTGGTGCTGGACTGTGTAAGGCCAGCGTGGTATATCCGGCACTTCAAACGGGTGATAGAGGATCATTTAATTTTACGCGCTTGGATCAAGTCCTTCGGCAAGGGTTCGACATCAGATGGAAAGTGGATACTGGCATATGCAATGAGTGCACCAGGTCCGGTGGAAGGTGTGGGTACGGCGGTGGCACAAATCAAAATCAAAATCAAACTACTTGTTTCTGCCCAAATCAGCCCTACGTCGAATCTTTTGCTTGCTCGTCAAATTCATCACCTTCTAGAGGTACTACACTACTAGTAGTGGTTTTTGCTTTTTAACTGCTTTGGTCCTTCCTAATCCTGATTGCCCTGATCATATCTTGATTTGCTGGCATCACGAGAATACCCATTTCTCCTGATTTGCATGCATGTTTTTTCTAGGTGATCGTCTGCCCTTATGGTTTACCAACAAATTTTCTTCAAAAACTTCAGCAAGTAACAACCCAAACGGGTTCGTATTGCTAGTAAAAGTACTCTAACTACAGCAAGTAACAACCCAAAATATTTCACTTCTTTTTTAAAAAATCTCACCCTGTTAATTAAATTCAAAATGATTCTATTATAAAAATATTCATTCTCAAATTAACATCAATGATTAGATATGAGATACAAATATGTGGAAAAAAAGAGACACAAATATGATAAAATATCTTTCATACATATGTCACGGATATCTGAGATTTTCAGCAAAAAAAAAAATTTTTTGCTAATTATTTAGGATCATTTTATACATGAACTGAATTTAATTTAAATTATATAATAGATTATATGTGCATGTGATTTTCGTTTAGTGGTTGGATCTCATTTTTATGAACAATCTTCCCATAAAAAAGTCTGGATTATACTAATTTTGTCATTATTATTGTTATACTATTTCTCTCATTTTGTTAGGTATATATTAATACAAATTTAACTCTTATTAATTCTTGTGTCTTAGACAATAAATTTATTTTCACTTTATCATCTTATTATATTCATAGTTATTAAATTACAAAAATTATATAGACAAGTGATATTCTATATATAACTAGGAAGATTTATTACTACTGTTATCCAAAATTTCAAACTTTTTAAAAATTATAATACGACAAATCAGCTCGACTTGATCAACTCAAGACGAGTTTTGACACGAATTGCCCGTGATCAGTTCACGAGCGGTTTGACTCCTATTCAACCCTACTCCCAACGCGGTGTTCAGTCCTACGTTTGTCCGGACAAAAAGCTGTAATCCTAAGACATACGAGTAAAATCTAAAAAGGCTTCTTTCTTCTTCTAGTAGGAGAACCATTCAAAAGTTTCGTCCAATCTGCCCTCGAGTTTAGAATGTGAGCCCTGTTTAGCACAGGAGTTTTTTGCCATATTTTTAATAGATCCACATTAGAGATGTTAAAATAGTTGATTTGACCGAATTTGGATGAGTCATAATTGAGTAATGAATGATTTTTATTTTTGCCATGACTTTGATCTTTCAAGAAAAAAGTCAAAAAAAAAAGACACGGTTTTTTGTGTCTTTGTAGCTATTACTATTCTAATTGCTGAAGTAGTTGTTGTCATTGATACTGTCCAAGGACTGGAAAGCCTTGACTTACCAAAACTTGCTGCCCTTGACCGTAACCCAAGTGCAAAAAGACTAGCCAAAAATTCCACATTTGCAGGTTTCTTCTTCAAGATGCCACATCCTTTGTCAAGTCGCTTTGGCTATTAATTACCATTCCGTGGAGGTAACACCACCATTTGTAACTACAGGTTCTTGGTTTAGACCAAGTCAAGCCACTTTTTCATTCCAACAGAAGCTTCTATTCATCTCAAAAATTTATCCAAACAGACAGCCTCATCTTAGTCAAGCTTAAATGACTTTAATGAAATATCTAGTGAAATTCTCCTCTTTGTCCTCTGCTTGATTGCTGATCTACTCCCAGCAAATGAACAGGGAAGAACATTTCCTACTTGCAAACTTTTCCTACCCTTCTTTTCTCTCCGTATAACAATGCATTTCGAGGATCGCTTTCCAAACCTTTTGTTCTTTCTGATAATCACCAGCTTTACTTTAATTGACATCCCAAAATCTTTCAGCCAGGATCAACAATTTGTAACCTGTAGTAAGCCGTTTGGGTGTGGAAATATTGACTTTACTTATCCATTCTGGGGTGGGGATCGCCCGGAAAGTTGTGTTTATCCAGGTTTCAATCTAAGCTGCGAAGGAATATCTCTCGGTTTACAGTTAGCCCCGTTGCATACTGAATCCTCTCCTCTGTAGATGCCTCAGCTCATACTCTTGCTGTTGCCAGAGACGACATGTGGGCTAATAATTGTCCTCAATATCTCCATAACACCACCTTGAATTTCAACATCTTCAGTTACCCCAACAATGTCGATAAAATCGCTCTGTTCTATAAATGCACCTTTCCTTGCCAACATCCCTGATCCCTCAACAGCCAAATCAGTTTCCTTGCACCATCAATAATACCACACCAACTGCCAGTTTTTTCCTGACAAGTAGAGGAGCCAAAACTAACATAAGCCAGCTGCCGTTTTTGAATACATGTACTGATACCGTCAGGGTTCCTATTAATCAGGTTGCAGTTTCGATTCTATTCAATACTGCGGGTTTAAGAGCTACGCTTACTGCTGTCTTTCCTTTGCAATATAAAGCAAATAATACATTCTGCAGAAATTGCGCTAACTCAGGTGGCCAGTGCGGGTATAACACTTGTTCCAACTCATTTGCCTGCTATTGCAGTGATCACTAATACGATTTGCTGCGTAACAGCACCAGCAACCAAAATAGAAATGGTATGCACTCGTCATCCAAATCTTTAGTGTCAACTAGCTTGTGCAGTGGTCCAAGTCTAATGCTTGAAGTTGACATATCACAACTGAAACTAGCACTAAGATGTTTGTTAGACAAATTGTCAAGGAAAAGATCGAGTACCTCAGAACTGTGGGAATGGATTGAACATAGAGTATCCCTTTTGGATTCCAGGCAGGCAAGAGTCATATTGTGGCTCACCAACGTTCGATATCACCTGCAAGGACAAGAACCCGTCTTAAAGATCTCTGATGATGATTATATCATCAGGGATATATTTTAAATGAATAATTCCCTTTTGCTATCTCAAGCTGAGTTGTATGGTGTTGGTAATAGATGTCCAACACCTCAATATAATTTCAGCATTGAGGGAACTCCATTCAGCCACGGCCCTAACACTGGGGACCTTTTCTTCTTCTACAATTGCACCGGGTGTATCAAGAAGAGATATATACTGTGGATTGTGCCAGTAATGTTACTCATCATGCTTTTGCTACTTTTCATACCGAACACCTGGATCATTGGAAGTATTCGGAACAGTCATGTCAGGCTCCAGTTAGTGCACCTATAACTACTGCTCGCCTGGAAATGTTGTTAAGCATGGATTATACCGATGTATTCAAGAAAGGTTTTATTCTGCAGTGGGATGGAGACAGTTGCTCCAAATGCAGGAGAAGTGAAGGGCAGTGAGGTTCTTATTACAATGAATTTGTGTATTACACTAATGACCATATACACCAAAAAATCTGTGATGATGCCAAGCAGAGTAGAGTTTCGCGTTCAATAGAAAATCTTTTGCACATTCCTTGCAAGTATGATTGCTGATACATGTGTACTGCATGGTCAATACTGACATCACTAATCAAATTATTTCTTTGGATTGATTTCAATTGTTGGATCTGTTAAGCATGTCGCTGAAAATCAATCCTTTTTTTGCTATACCAAAAGTTATGGACTTAGGGTCTGTTTGGTTGGAAGTAAAATGTTTTCCTTGGGAAAATATTTTCCGTGGAAGTAATTTTCCATGAAAATCATTTCCCTTTCATCATTTTCAAGTGTTTGGTTAGCTTATTGAAAATATTTTCTTACTTCATTTTTCTGGTGTTTGTTTAACTTTTGAAATATTTTCACTTTTATCTCTATCTTTACTTTCTAAACATTATAACTACATCCTTCTTCCCATGCAAAATAAGAAAATTTATCTCATTGTTTAACTTTAAAAAATCTTGGAGAAATGTATATATGAATAAAAAATATCTCCTTAAGCAATAAACAAATTGCTGGCCATTTAGTGTCAAATATTAATCACATGCAATACTTATTGTGACATATATTTTGCACTCTCACTGCTGAAAGTTTCTCTAGAAAAGAATGTTCCTATTATACATAATTAATTACTAACATAGGATGAGTAGGATGAGGTTTTTTTTTTATTTTGAATATACTAGGGGGAGGGTTGGGTGGTACGGGGGAGGGAGTGTAAGGAAGAGATCTTGGGTTCGAGTCCTCCTGTTTACACTAAAAAAAAAAAGAACATACTACAAGATGTTTTCAGTAAGTTTGGAACATACTACAGGCGGGATGCATGCATTTCGGAAAACAACTTCAGTAAATTTGGAAGGGAAGTTGTTTTCCATAAGATGAGTGAAAATATTTTACATAGGAAAATATTTTCAGTAACTTTTGTGCAACCAAACACGGGAAATTAGGAAAATATTTTCCTGGAAAACATTTTCACTCGAAACAAACGGACCCTTAATTTGTAGCCCTGACCCCCTAACGTGTCGGTGCTAGTCCAAATGACTTATTTCCAATGTGCC
This sequence comes from Coffea eugenioides, assembly GCF_003713205.1. Taxonomy (NCBI): domain Eukaryota; kingdom Viridiplantae; phylum Streptophyta; class Magnoliopsida; order Gentianales; family Rubiaceae; genus Coffea; species Coffea eugenioides. Next base: position 11,781,355 of record NC_040038.1, on the reverse strand, counting down.
AGCTAGTTGAGTAACTTTCCTGGCAATTCTCTTAGGTTCAATTCCCTTACATAGTTTTACTCCTGTACATTTGTCGGGAAGGACAAAATAGAACTATCATACTATACCATTGAAAGTACGTTACCAGCGAAATTAACCTGACAAGCTGGAATTATTTTGTAATGTCAACTGCCAATTATGGAAGGGGAGAAAGTGGAAAGTAGTGAAAAACTATTTCTTCATCTGATTCATACTTCTGTTGATAGGTGGTTATTCTGCAGGAAAGAATCGTTCACAAAGGCTGAGAAATGTAATAGGTATGATACTATTCTCCATAATTTAGTTCCATTAACGCTGATTATGATTAAGTGATTCTGTTTTCAAGTGATGGTATTTCTTTTATACGAAAATAATATTACAGGAATTTCAGCAGCAGGAGTACTACTGGCAACAATAATAATCATCTCTGTAGTAATTCACCGCATCGTAAACAAGAAACCAGCTTATGGGTCTATCTTACTATTATTTAAGAAGACATCAAAAGAAAATCTGATCCTTGAAGCCGCCATCAAGCAATATGGATCCCTTGCCCCAAGAAGATACAGCTATTCCTATATCAAGAGAATGACAAACTCCTTTAAAGATAAACTCGGCGAAGGTGGATATGGGAAAGTTTACAAAGGAAATCTTTTTGCCGGCCGTCCTGTTGCAGTAAAGATTCTGAATACATCCAAAGGAAGTGGAGAGGAATTCATCAATGAGGTCGCAAGCATTAGCAGAACATCCCATGTTAACATTGTTGCTTTAATAGGATTCTGCTTTGAAGGTCAGAAAAGGGCTCTCATCTATGAATTCATGCCTAATGGATCTTTGGAGAGATATTTACATGGTGAAACAACGTCAAAGACTGATGTTCACCTGGGATGGGCAAAACTTTATCAAATTGCATTGGGGATAGCTCGAGGACTTGAATACCTGCATAGAGGGTGCACCATGCGGATATTGCACTTTGATATAAAACCTCACAATATACTTCTAGATGACGACTTTTGTCCTAAAATTTCTGATTTTGGTTTGGCAAAGCTGTGCTCTAGGAAAGAAAGTGTCGTGTCAATGCTAGAAGCGAGGGGAACGGTTGGTTATATTGCCCCAGAAGTAATCTGTAGAAACTTTGGAGCTGTTTCGCCCAAGTCCGATGTCTATAGCTATGGAATGATGCTTATGGAAATGGTTGGAGGAAGGAAGAACATCAGCATTAAAGCAAGTCATACAAGTGAAATATACTTTCCTCACTGGGCGTATCAGCATATGATACTTGAAAAGGACTTCAAATTGCATGGTGTAATGACTCCTGAAGAAGATGAAATTGCAAGAAAGATGGTCCTAGTGGGTGTATGGTGCATACAGGCTGATCCATCACAAAGACCAGCAATAAGCAAGGTGATAGAAATGCTGGAAGGTAGCTTGGAGGCCTTGGAAATCCCTCCAAAACCCTTCTTTGGTTCTCCTTCAAGATCACCAGAAGCTTCTTCCATTACAATAGTTGAGTCATGATGCAACAGCATTCAAAGCTCTTCTTTCCATTCTCTAATTTCCGCTCCGAATTTCAGCTTGTTGCATATATTTTACTCATCTACAAGAAATTGGCTTATACATGAAATACCCATCATTCTGGTAAAGACCAAAACAAAAGGCATGGATATGCATTCTAATTAATTCTTACATATCTATCTCCATTTGAACTATGTGATACTTCTATCATTTTTCTGTCAATTAAAATTTGCGAGGCATCTTTATTCATATCACTCGGGATGAACACTATGAAATTTGTAGCGCAGATAAAGAAGGAACGAGGAAGAAGTTCAAACAAAGAAGGCAGGACTCTTCTATTTGCAGTACCTAACTAAATTTTATAACGGCAAAACTAGACAACCGAAATTGACCTGTTGCCTTGCTGCATCATCTGATGAAGCTCCATTTTTCTGCTAATGAATCAGAATCATGGCCCCAAAAAAAAAATACTAACAAACTCGCTTCAGGTAGGTTGGTTAGAATTAGAAAGAGTCTCATAGGTTCTGCTGCGCATTAGGTTAGGGTAGAGTTCAAATTCTGCCTAGTGCATATAAAGGAGAACTTTTGAATCCCTTGGGTTAAAAAATATAAAGGGCCGAGTAGTACACTTCTATAGTCAAGAGATAGATTTCTTCCCCTTTAGGCTTTAACCCCTCAATTGGGCTCTCCCAAATTTTTGAATAGTCTTGACTTAGTGTAAAAATAAATAAATGAACCCCTAGTTTTGAACTGCACCTCACCGTTGAACACCGGATATAGCAATGGTTTCGAAATCTACCCTAATGTTTACGATTGGAAGTGTATTGAAGCCTCTAATTGAGTTCGAGCTTGCTTAGTTTTAGCTTTGATTTCAATAAAATTGTTTGAGTTCAAACTAGTTCCAGACAAATATCAACAAACATGAATATAACTCATATATTAATTACATGGTAAGACAGACATGAATATAACTCGTATGTTATATAGTAAGATAGAGTTCACCTCATGTGAGAATTTTAAGGCAATCTTACTTGGTATGCTTGACCATCTTCAATATTCAATATCTATCTCAAAAAATAGTTTTTGAGATAGGTTTTCATTCTAGTTAAGTACCAACTTTAGTCAATTCTACTACATACAAAGAAAATAAAATGTACAAACTGCATGTGCATAAATTGGTATAATGTCTGATTTATTGTTGGTTCAAGGCAAGTACAACTCATAATTTTGCAAGCTTAAGTGTTACATCGCCATCTTTAGCATTTTCTGAAACTTTGCACACAATTGTAACTCTTGATGATGCTATCAAAGCTTTGTTCTTAAGAGTTTGAGGAATTAGTCTTCCAGAACATCACTTCCCATACCTGCACCAAGTAATTTATAATTACAATTAACATCTTTAATTTCGTAGTAATCATGCAAAGGACATCAAGTGTAACAAGTTAATACCTAACAATAATTGTGACAAAATGTAAATTATATTTGGTGCATCAAGTCAAGAAAAAAAAATGGTAGCAAAGTACCTGAATAGTTTTGCCAACACTGATAGAGGTTGCCTCAACAAGAACCAAGTCACCAATCTGTGCACTATTGAGATGGCTAATGCCGAGTTGAATTCCGGCAATCCTCCGCCTCCCGTTGGCTAAGTAGGCTCCCAGGCTCCCCAGTCCCTCGCCTATCAATGCTGACACCCTCCATGCAATACCTTAAACGGCTGTAGAAGAAATTCGAACTTTTTTTTCATCGCTACAGCATATTTTTCAGCAGTATAAATTCTCAAATTTATGTTTTTTAAACGGGTTCTTACAATCCAAACAGTCAACTGCCCAGCATATTTTTTCTATTGTTTAGAGATCAAAAATCATGCAGAAATATGAAGTAAATGACTCTTTAGAATGATGAATCTCGAAACAGGCATAGTCAGGGTGAAAATTTAAGGCAGAGCTACAACTCTTCAACACTCTTTTTTCTGCTTTTTGGCTTTGTTTTTCCCTTTGTCCGCAAAACAGCAAGTGTTCAACTTTGCTCACTTGAAACTAGCTACAAAAAAAAAATGTTAATGATCTAAACCAGACTGTGAACTTTTAATGCTAATTCAAGAGGCATAAATTCATTTCCCTTTTTTTTTTTTGACTTCTATCAATTTATAAACTTGTTTTGGCTCTTTTAAATCAATTTCCCCTTTTTAGAATGCATTGATTAATCAAATTAGCAACTACAATTTTGTCAGTCATTGCAACTTCTACAAAAGAATGACCAAACCAACCGTTAACCTTTCTTTGCAAAGAAAACTGAGCTTTTACCTCCACTAGCATCAATTTTCAAAGACATCGTCAGGGTAATTTCGCTCTCCATTTCTGACTGCTGAAAATAGGCAACACAAGGCTCTCGGAAAAGCCTATTGCTCCTCTTCTAAACTTGTCTTGAATGCCAGCAATTTCCATATCCCTCATAGTTCTCTCTCTCAAATTCTGCACAACAAGGTTCTTACCACCCATCTGCAAAATGGCATCATCACTCCCCAGCAGTCGTATAGATCCCCATGCATATACATTTTCAGGTGTAGTAACAATAAATTTGGTCCAAAATTCTCCAACACCGTACTCCATCATCATCCAAACATCCATACGGTGACTAGATTGTACCACAACCATTCCTAGACATCCACCAAGAGCTACAAGCTCGCGGCCACACTTATGAGAAGTATGATCAGTATCAGGCCATGACAGTTGCTTAAATTTCTTGCAGCTAGTATCCAAAGCAATTATAACACACTCCTTATCAACTTTAGAATAAGCAAGCCAGTGTATGAAACCGTTTAGAAACACCCAAAATGCGAACTAGGAACATAAGGAAAACAACCAATCCTCCTCCACATTCCAATCCCCCAACTAAAAGAATCAACAAAGGCAGGATAACTCTCTGTTTCGACAACACGCCAATCGTAAGATAGCGTAAAGATTTTGTAGTCATCATTAGAACTATCATAACCAAAACCATATGTGGTTATGGTTTCTGCAGCATCCCTAACCAATGGACTATGTCGAAATTTCACAAGCTCCCTGATAGTGGGGTTCATCAAATACACAGATGGGGGGTTTAATCCTTCAAAAGCTTGCACAAAGACCAACCCATTGCAAGAACCGACACTTTGAGCGAACCAATTGATTCTCCAAAAGGGCGAGCTTTTCTGAAAATCCGTTGTTGTTACTGCTGCCACTGGTGGTGGCGAAAGTTACGAGTGATAAATAGGAAGAGGGAGGGTGTACGGGAAATAGAGATGGAGGTGGGAAGAGGTGGGCTTTGATGAAAAGTGGGTCGGAAAGTAGAGAGCGCCATAGCTTCCAAACGCACCTGCATTTGCCGACCGATTTTGCCGGGAGTCGTAAGAGAACTTGGATGATGAGTTCTTGGGGAGAATTTGAGGCTAAGTCGGCCGTGGCGACCGGCATTTGGGTTTGATGGAATTTTTGCAGAGAAAAATGGATTGATCGTACGCTTAGTTAGCATAAATTCTGTAGACGGAAGTGGCAATGGTGTGACGGCGGTGGTGATGGTGGAGCTGGAAGTGTCAGTAGGCGGGTAAGGGCGGCGGTGATGTTTTTCTTTTATCCCGTTTTTGGTTTTATGTCCTGTGAAAGTGGCTATTGGCTCCATCTTCAAATAATTTGAGCCCCTAGAAATTTAGTCCAACACGTGACATCAAATTATTTTGGCACATGATGAATGAATAAAAATATAGAAAAAAAATTGACCATCAAAACAATTAAAATTGATAAATGTTATTTAAACTCTCACTTTTATTAATCACATTTTCACTATTATTTTTATCATATAGTTTTTATTTATTGTAGAAATACAATTAACAAAATATGGGGTATAAATAATATTTCATCTATGGGTTTATGGGGTATAAATAAATTCCATCTATGAAGTCAATCCCCCCTCCCCCCACCAAATCTATTGTGATTTGAATAAAGAATTTTGAACCACTATTATGATGGTACCAAAAAAAGAGAGAGAATTAATACACTACAAGTGCATTGCTGTATTAATAATAGCATAGTTTTAGTTGTAACTAAACCAAAAGTAATCATAATGCTTCTAGTACTTTAATAATGAGAAAAAGTTTAGAAAGCCACTAAGACATGGCACAATCTTTAACATCAATATAGCTTACTATAAACTTTCACATTTTTCTTTCTTTTGATAGAACAAACTAGTTCATCTATTTAAATCCCACTTAAAGGTGACAACATTATCCTGAAGCTCCAAAATATAAATAGCAAGGTTGGATAAAAATATGAATTGTTATGTTTCCTAATCTACATATACAAATTAGAATTGAACCATTTTTTTATATTGCAAAAACATCTTCCTAATCAAAATTGAATTTTCTAACAATTTTTTGTCAAGTCATACTCTAGGCTGAAAGCCTCAATTGTGACTTCCACCCCCAACTACAATCCTTGTATGCCAACCCAATTGATACTATAGCACTTGAGTAATTAAAAAACAAAAAAAAATTAGCATTAGTTTAAATATATACGAAATCTTATTGGATCCTTCAATTAAATTGAATAGACCATAAAATAATTGCAAAAAGGGGGGGGAGGCGGGGAAGAAAGAAATAGAAAAACAGAGGTACAGAAATGCTTAGCTAGATTTATCTTGGTGGTAGCAATCACATGATATACCTTATCTTCTGAAAAATACACAAAATGTAACCAAAACACAAAGAAAGAAAAAAATGTGAAGTAAGAAATCAAATCTTGGGAGGAGAAAAGAAAAGAATGAATTTTTGTTTTATTCTTCATAGAAGATGATCAGTAGTATAAAATGAATTCAAATATTTATTGACATATTTTAATATTTTACCTTTTATCCATGAAGAAATACCAAATAATAACGTCATCCTATAAATTTAATAAACAAATGCCAGTTGGCTATATAACACATGACACTATGGGTGAATTTTGAGCTTTTATTTTTTCTTTCTCTTTGGATGTGCTGAATGTTTAAAGTTATTGTAGCAACTTTCATTGCTCAATGACCTAAATTGGACTGGATTTGGCATTCCTCTATAAGGTTGAATTATTTTTAATAGATTTTTCAATCTTTACACTTTGGACAGACATAATTCAATTAGAATTTACATTTATTACTATTTACATTAGCATTTGAAGTTATATTTGACAAATTAACTTATGTCTTGGTCAGATGTAATCGAACTACAACATTATTATCATTATTATTATTGTTTGAATTTATATTTATTTTAACGTGAATTATCATTTAAAATTATATTTGACAAAATAAGTTTCACTTGTTAAAAATTATACAATTACATTGATCTTTTCAAAATGTTATATTTTTCAATTTTTTGCTATTTTGTTAATGTAATGCAAAAGATTATTTAAAACTGATTCCATCTTATTGTAAAGAAAAAGATTATTATCGCTACTTAATACAATGCGCATTTTTCTATTTCAATTTTATTTTAATTTGTTCATATTAAAATAATTGGTAACTTTTGACTTTAAGTTTATTCATATTTCTATTAGCATTTAAAGTTATACAAATGAATTGACATTGCCACTTAAGATATTATATATTTTTGTGATCAATTTTATTTTAATTCATTTATACGTTAATATTTGCATTTTATTACTATAATTTTTTTCCTTTATTAATCAAAGGAACGCATTAACGTCTAAATAACAAATATATATTTATTATATTTCATTAAAATGCTCTTCTCTTTTTTTTTTTTTTTGTTTTAATGGTAGCGGTTAGATTTGCATGTATTTTTGTCATTATTTTTTTGCCATCAGATTATTAGATTATTCAATAAAGCTTATTTATTATAAGTTCTATCTAATTTGGAGAGAAAAATGCTTTTTCTTAGCCGTTGTGTTATTAGATTATTTAACAAGGTAGTTTACAAATTGTTTGATTCTCCTGTTTTTCCTCTCCTTTACTTGTAATAGGTCAAATAATGCAAGCATTCTTCGCCTACTCCACCTTTTGACAATTACCTAAATAGATTAGACAATTACTTTTTTTTCCTTACAGTTAGGTTGTCCTTCACAAGCATGTCAACCTTTATGAATTATCAGTTGTACTTCATCTTAATATTATATGATTCTTATTTCCTACCCAAAAAAGGAACTGAAAAGTAATGCAATATAAATAAAAGAGACATAAATCTCCTCTATTAGATATATAGGAATAAATGATAATATATTTTTTTATAGTGTCCTATTCTTTTTTTTTTTAACAGCTTCATCATAGATTCTTTTTATTTTAAGATAATCTGCCCATATATAGAACAACATACAAACAATCTAGACATGAAGATTATAGAAAATTAGCCCGAGAAAGTTTTTATAAGACTTACAGTCCCTATGCATAATTGATGTTCAAAGAGAAATGGCATTTCATCTGATTGAAAATTTCTGAAAAAGTCCATAAAGAAAATGGAGTGTCATCAACCAAAGAAATAAAATCCCATTATCATAGCTAAAGAAAGATGAGATAAAACATTAGATATTTGTTAAAGTTTTGCACCCCGAAGGCCCCTACTCGACCCTCCGTCCGTAGTGTCCTCCAATCCAAGAGAAAGGCCTCCGTCCGTAGTATCCGTAGTGTCCTCCGCCCGTCTTTTTTTTTTAATATATTTCTACTAATAATTCCTTAATCACAATACATCTCTGCCCAGATGGTGGGGAGTATTTCGTGTGTGAACCCATATCATAGGAGTCCATGCACTTAAAGGACTCGATATAGTGGAAGTGGTCTTTTAAGGTCGGTAAAATCTATCTTAATAACGCATTTGTAAATTTATTACGTACAGGTTTATATACGTGCATAGTACGGGTCACATAAGGTCTTATTTCCTACCCAAAGTTATTTGGACGATTATGGTTTTATTTTCTATAAGAATTCTTAATATTATAGGATTTTTATTTTCTACCCAAAGTTACGTACTTTAAGCAACTTAAATTAAGATAAACATACTTTTAATGTTCTTATCAATATCTCTTTGTATCCTTATCAATTCTTATTTCCTATGCCAACACTACATATAGCCTATAATATATTGATTTCAAGTATCAAATTCAAGATTAGGTATTTCCAGTGCAAGCGGTTGGCATATTAAAGTATCGATTTTGGGTTTTCACTCCCTCTTGATTATTAGGTACATCTTCTTTCAATATATATGTGTGTATATATATATATATATATATATATATATTAAAAAGGCATGTTGATCTTCAATTGTAAGAGCTTGGTAACATATCTTGAATTTTGTTTTTCTATTTTATTTTCTATTTGTTTTGTATGAAGACATAGGATTTAAACAAGTACTTTCATCGTTATTTTTGTAGGATTTTTTCTAAAATGTTTGTTAATTGATTTTTGTGATCATATACTACGTGTTTGTTAATTTGCTTTCAGGAAAAATAACCAAAAACAAAAGGCACCGGAAAGTAATGCGATATAAATATAAGAGAGATAAATATCTCTATTAGATATATCTGCAAATTCATTAGTTAATTAAAAAACTCTGGCTGTTTACTTAATTATAATCTTTACGTATTGTTATACATAACCTTGAATGCGGTAAATCATTTATTTTTTTTATATTTAGTTATCCTGCCTTGCTATCATGCAGTGATAATAGAAAATCAATAAATGCTGATTTGCACTGATAAATCGAGGAGAATGTTCAAACAGAAAAAAACAAAAACAAGTTTCTGAAGAGTAGAATGTTATTTGATACTATTTACTGCACTTTTTATTTATTTTCAAGTTTTTGAATGTTATGGTGTTATTGAATGTTATTTTTTCTATTTTTGAATTATTATTCACTGAATTAGATGTTCAAATTTATATTATAAGAATACTTTACATTACAATGCGCTCATAGTAATATACTTAAGACAAGTTATAATAGATTATATATTAAATATGTATTTTATATCGACATTTTTATAAATTGACTAAATAGTTTATTATTTTTCGACGATTCCCGTTCACCGAACGGGTACAAAACTAGTTATTATCAATAAACAAACCTTCAATAGTATAGTACACACTACTACATACACTACCAACTGTTATTCTATTTTATTTGCTTCTCGTCCCCACATAGCAGAAAGAAAACTTCCTTCCTTTCTCATCATTTGGTAATACAATTTTTCTTAGCTTTTTCTTCACCGTATCTATGCATTTATATCTTATTGTAGTAAGATATAGATTCTTTTACATGTTTTATGATTTGATTTTGCAGCATTGCCTTCAGCATTCAAGACTTTTGCTTTTTCGAGCACTTTACTTTAGGTTTGTCACATTACTCATAACTAGCCTACATAATGTTTGACAAAATGCTGGTTAAGTTTACTTGATATTTACAAGTTTCGTAAGTAAACTACTGGTAGCTACTTACTATTGAATTATATATATTGTGTGACTTGTGATTGTAAACTCTATCAATGAACTTTGAAACTGTTTAGTCTATTTAGATGTGTTTTTTTTTTTTTTTTTTTTTGCTTTTGTGACCATTTTTAGATTGTTCATGTTGAAGATGCTTGCTTTATTTCTTTGATGGATAGCTAAGCTAATTGAATGTTTGTTTCATTATCAGCTAAATTTTGACAATCAAAACAAAGAAAAAAATCAATTAGACAAGTTAATAAAATTCTTCACTGAACTGATAAAGGATGTAATAACAGATTTTTATGTCAATCAATACCAGCAAACTGTAACATGCAAGTCCAAGACCAGAATTTCAAAAGCTTAGTGTATAGATCATGCACTGTTGTTCCTGTTTTGTTGCCTTCATAACTGAATTAAAAACAATTGACAGGCAAAGTTCATATTTTGTATGGTGGTAATTTCAATTGGTTTATACAAGTTTAAATGACACTAAATATTTTAAAATATTTTAAAATGCTGCTAAATATTAATGTATTAATGAATTAAAATAAAATTCACAAGAAAATATTATAATATATTAAGTGGAAAAGTAAGTTCATTTTAAATGCTAATAATCCAATTTCTCTCCATTTTAGTAATGTACATACTTTACGCATACATTTACACATGACACTCAATTCAAAAACATTTCTTCAAATTTTGCTACCTTTAAACACTTCAAGGTGGGCACCGGCTGTGCATAGCATAGCCAAGCCTTACTAGTGTAAACATGAAAAGAGAAAAATTGCATAGAAGATGAAAGGTCAATAGTTACAAATAAATTCCTTCGTAGAAAGAAAAGATAACTAAATATTTGATTGATTTGTATCCACGAAAAAATTTATAAAACAAAAAACAAAAAAGAAATTGATTATTCAAGTGAAATGCATCCAGCTAAATATTTTATTGATTTATAACCAAAAAAAAAGTTATAAAATTTTTCGAAAACACCCCTAAATATAGCTAATCTATATGAAGCACAGTTTTAAAGCGTTTCAAATACTATGAGATAAACTTGAGAAATCAAATCAAAGTAAGTGTATTGTATCGTATTGACATGGGAAGAGGAAAAAGAGTTTTTCATTATAACTATATTGTGCCCATTTTGCTCTTTCTGGTAAGAGTAACCTCCCGAGGAACCTCAAGAGTTGCCGGCTTTTGTGGTTTCCTCGGGGTTTAGGTTTGTAAAATGATCAAAAGTCATCATGGCTTTGGTAAAAAAAAGGTAAGAGTAAAATTGGTAATTCAAAAAAGAAATATTTTTTTAACGTCAAACTCTACCCACGCTTTATATATAGAAATATCTACTTCTTTTTTTTTTAAGAATTCGCCCAAGAACAATCAAGCAAGAGCACAACTTTCCAACACGCGTTCCATTATGTACTTCAAATAAACTACTCTTTTAACACTCTATTTGACAACTTTAACTTCTTTTTTGGGTCAAAAGTAACAACTTTAACAATTCTATTTGATTAAATTCGGATTAAATTAGTTATTAATGTTTCGGCGAAAAGTATTCAATTCCGACCAAATTAGTCTTTAATTGTTTGATCTAAAATCTGTGGTCCATAACGTTTATTAATTGACCATATTAGTGTCTAATGTTTAACAAAATCTAATACAATATGATATGAAAATATCATACCTATCATTGGCCTATATGACAAAATCCTGGTGGGTTTACCCTGCAGTCAATGCCAATGTATAGAAAGATCAAGAAAAATTACAAAATTTTAAAAAGTCTAAAAAATATATAAAATAACGGTAACCTATTCACTTTTGTCGAACCGAAGATAATTAATAGATATAAAAATTTATTATTTATACATCAAAGTATATAGAACCACCTGTCCAACCTATAATGCTTAACCTATTTTTTTTTTTTTTTTAAAAACAAAAGCTCATAAAATGAATAAGTATATAGAGCACATGCACAGTGCTTGCTTTATTTCAGTATTAAATTGGACATTTTATAATAATTTCCATTTAATTTTTATAGTTTAAAAACTAAGTAAAATTTTCCACTTAATACACAACAATTATGTGAAAATTACATAAAATAAATGAAAAATCACAAATTTTAAAAATCTAAAAAATTAAGTGTAAAGTATCCTAAAAGCGTCAATTTAATATCGCAATAAAGCATGCATTGTGCATCTACTCTATTTGTTTATATTTTGACCTTTTTTTTAAATAAAACTTGATCAAAACTTATAATTTTTTTTTTGTCAAGAGATTAAAACTTATAATTTGTATATGCACTTTTGCACACTTTTTTTTATGTGCAAAGCGTAAAATTAGCAACATTACGAGTCACTACCTTCATTTGGTCAAAAGCAAATGCGTTTTAGTCTCCGAGCGAAATTCTCCCTCAAGTTCCCCGGTCACCTTTTTGGTCTACCGACCCCTTCCTAGGAAAAGGTTAGCAGCTGTCATTTGACCAAATAAAAAAGAAAAATGGTTAAGTAGCACTTAAATGGACCAAATTAGCCTTGCAAATAAAAGTTGAGACATCACATCGTTTCAATTTAAAATTGGAGGACTAAATTAAAAATAGTTGGAGGACTATTTGAGTCCGATCATTTTTCAAAGCTTAAGCCCATATGAAAAGGTTGACCAAAAAGTTCCCCGTGATTAATTTGGGCGTACAAGATTTTTTTTTTTTTTGTGGCAAAACCCCGTCCATGGGGTGGGGATGCCAGCCCCTAATTTATTTGAATAAAAATGTGAAGATGATATAAGATAATTATTCTAAAAGTGGTTCTGTTTGGATTCTTCTGTTTTTTAAAAACTAATTTTTTAAATACTATAAAAAATTTTAAAAAGTACTCTAAAAGGTACTCTAAAAAGTAATCTAAATTTTTTTTAATATTTTAAAAATATTCCAAAATAGATTTTAAAAACTCTACTACTCTTAAATATTCCAAAATATACTCTAAAAACTCTGCTACAGTAAAAATTTTTAAAAACACCCCCAAAAATAGCTAATCTAATATTTAAAACTCCCAACTTTTTCATAGTTTTAGAATGTTGGTTTTTTAAAATTGTAAAAATTCTTTCTTGCCTTTTTAATTAGTTAGTTTTCAATAATTATATGAATTCAAAAAATCAAAAGTGGTTATACCAATATAGTTTAGATTTTAGCATTCATCAAGTTTGAAATCACTGAGATAAAAAGTTTATAAATATGAGGGTTCATAGAGCAAATATGAAGTAAAAAAGGAAGTCATAGCTTTTAGTTAATTAACTTTACTATGTTGAACGTTCCTTTGTATCAAATAGAAAATATACCATAATTAAAAACTATCTTTAAAAAGCCTACTTTGTATGAAAATACCAAAATAATTATTCAAAATCATTTACTTATTATTGTCAATGAATTACTTTTAAATTATTTTTGATATTACAAACTCTATATATGGGTTTGTTATGAATATCTTTTGTTGACTATTGATGGACAGGTTTATGATTGAGTTATTTTACTCAAACTATAATCAGATATTAACTGATAATGGGTGAAGAAATTATGACTAGAACAAGAACTCTCAAATTATAAATAAGAAACATCAGTAATTAATTAATTTTAATTTAATTATGCCCACAATTCCACTTTTAAACTAACCTTTATATGGTCCAATACCAACAAAAACATGATAGGGTTTTTCTTTTCGGATCTCTGTCTCAATCAGGGCTAACATTTTTTTCCCTAATTGTCAAACTATTGAGTACCTCGAGGTCAAAATAGTGGTCTAATTTTTTTCGATATTCGAGTACTCCACCTCTTCAAATTTTCAATCTTCAAAATTCTATCAACATCAATCTTGTAATCTTACTTTTGACAATTCCTCAGATCAAAGTACAGATATTCTAGGGTTTTGATACTACCTATTAGGACATAAAAACACATAGCAAAAATATTTTTGACATATATAAAAATGTGTGGAAAAAGAGATGAGCTACATCCAACTCACATATTGAGACTGGCATGAAATCTAGCCACTTTATAAATAATCAAGACTTAATTTCATTGGTCTTTCATAATTTTCTTCTCACTCTAACACTACTAAAACACCCTATATATAGTACATAAGACTTGATAATTTAGAAACTATTAAGACAAGAAACTACTAAATAATTGCTCTATACTTTAAATCAGTAAACCACTAAAATTTGACAAGAACAAGAACGTCTGAATTACAATTAGGAAACTTTAATACTTATGAAGTTGATTTCAATTATGCAATTATGCCAACACAAAACCTTGCTAGCATCATGTACACTTTTACTCGAAAGAATTTTCCAACTCAGATTTAGTGAGATGAAGGATAGGAATTTAAAGTGCTAAGATTGAATATCCTTCATGCTTGCATCAGCTAGTATTTTTGTGGCTAGTCTAGTCCAAAACAATAACAAATTTTCAGCCTAAAATGTATCTGCATGGTGGTCCTTTTTTTTTCGTGGGTGAAACGGCAACATGTATCTGCATGGTGATACTGGTCTGTTTTCAACGCGTTTTCACTTCAAGTCCGGTAAATTTGTCTTTTTACTCTGAAGACCAAATGTCAAATCCAAATATTGAGACGCGCCAGACCAAAGGTAGACCTCTCAATTCCAGCTATTCTTTTAATTGTGATGCCAATATAGGTTCCTTACACCAGTGACCAGTGCCTTTCATCCCTTAGCTCTCTTCTGCTATTTTCTTTCTTTCCACAGTAATGGATCACAAATTGTTGTACAAGATTTATCATCATATTCAAATTACAGCCATTCTCTTCACTATCTTGGTGGATGGAATTGTATGCTTTTACACAAATTCAAGCGATTGCATGCCTCAGAGCTGTGGGAACGGATTGAACATAGTGTATCCCTTTTGGATTCCAGGCAGGCAAGAGTCATATTGTGGCTCACCAACGTTCAATATCACCTGCAGGGACAAGAACCCCATCTTAAAGATCTCTGATGATGATTATATCATCAGGGATATATTTTACATGAATAATTCCCTTTTGCTATCTCAAGCTGAGTTGTATGATGTTGGTAATAGATGTCCAACCCCTCAACATAATTTTAGCACCGGAGGAACTCCATTCAGCTACGGCCCTGAAATCGTGGACCTTTTCTTCTTCTACAATTGCACTGAGCCGTATCAAGAAGAGACATATGCTGTGGATTGTGCCAGTAATGTTAGCCATCATGCTTTTGCTGTTTTTCATACCGAACTCCTGGACGGCAGGAACCATTCGGAACAGTCATGTCAACCTCCAATTAGTGCACCAGTAACTATTGATTCCCTGAAAAGATTGTTAAGCATGAATTATACCGATGTATTGAAGAAAGGATTCGTTCTGCAGTGGGATGGAGACAGTTGCAGCAACTGCAGGAGTGGTGGAGGGGAGTGCGGTTCTTATGACAATGAATTTGTGTGCTACTGTGATGACCATAAACACCTAAAAACCTGTGATGAAGGTAAGCAGAGTAGAGTTTTGCATTCAATAGAAAATCTTTTGCACATTCCTTACAAGTATGATTGCTGATACATGTGTACTGTAGGGGTGAGCAAATTCGGTACATACTGAATTCATAACCGAATTCAAATTTAATTTGATAATTTGAAATCGGGTATTTGATAATTTAGTACAAATTCGGTACGTACCAAATTCTAATACGGTATGAAATAGGTAATGAAATTATGAATTTGGTAATAACCGATTTCGCATTCAAATTCGGTAAAATGAAATAGGATACCGCATTACCGCATTCGAATACCAAATTAGTTTATAAAATTATATAATATATAGATAAATGCTATTTAGTATTAGTATATACTACTAATATATTATTATATTATATAGATAAATGCTATTAATAATTGTTAGTATATGGTATTATCATGTACTTATAATATATAATAATGTACAATATATTATTTTAGTATTTTTTAATTGTTATATGACTATAATAATACAAATATACAGTAATACATAACAATATAACATAACTATAATGCTTATTATTTTATACATGAGTAACATGACTAGAATTAGATAATAATTAATACATATATGTATAATACTAAATATTAAACAATAAACATAATTAGTAATTAGAATTTAGATATTGGTAATTTGATACATCATTCATGTTTGAATTATTGAATATTTGAATGCATAACCTGTAACTTGCAAGTATTAGTATACTCTAAATTTACATTACATATTTAATATTAAAATTCATATTCTCTATTAACTAATCTTAAGGTTTTAAGTATGACAAGACAACTAAGCAGTATAAGTGAATGCATATGAGTTGCAAATTAATGTATTAGTGTATTGAATTTCACAATAACATATGTAAGTAAATAAGTTTTATTTTGATTTGAAATAAATTATAAGTTTGTAACTAATATAACTTATCACTAATCATTGTAATTTGTAAGTTTGTAACTAATATTACTTTGTCTTAATCATTGTAAATTATAAATTCATAAATTATCACTAATCATTGTACAGTCTAAGGTTTATTCTAGTTTAAATTAATCACTTTTTATGTATTCCTTAAATCATAGACTAAGGATTCTAGGTATAAGTGATCAAATAAATGCCAATTAAATTAAAATACAAAATGATTAGAACATAAGTAATGTGTTAAATTATGAATAAATTTGGGGATCAAATCAGTAATAATTTTTAAAAATCAGTTTTTTTTTATAAATGAATTCGGTTAACCGAATTCATTACCATTTCCGAATTCGAAATCGGTTGTGAAATAAATTCGGTTATAGCCAATTCGAAATTGAAAGCGGTTTAGATTTCTATAAGTCAAATAACCGAATTCACTGAATTCAACTAATCGAATTACCGAATTTGTACCGTTTGCTCACCCTAGTATACTGCATGGTCAATACTGACATCACTAATCAAATCAATCCTTTTGTTGCTATACCAAACCTTATGGACTTAATTCTTAACCCTGAACCCTGCCGAATGTGTCGGAGCTAGTCAAAATGATTTATTTCCAATATGCCTGCCTGTTGTGTAACTTTCCTGGCAATTCTCTTAGGTTCAATTGATTTTCTTTTATCTTAAGAAGAATTTCCGCATTTGCATAATTAGATAGTTTTATTCCTATACCATCGAAAGTACGCTATAGCGAAATTAACCTGACAAGCTGGAATTATTTTGTAATGTGAACTGCCAAATATGGAAGGGGAGAAAGTGCAAAGTAGTGAAAAACTATTTCCTCATCTGATTCATATTTCTGTTGATACGGTGGTTATTCTGCAGGAAAGAATCGTTCACAAAGACTGAGAAAAGTAATAGGTATGATAATATTCTCCATAATTTAGTTCTATTAATGATGATTATGATTAAGTGATTCTGTATTCAAGTGATGTTTTTCTTTTATGCGAAAATAATATTACAGGAATTTCAGCAGCAGGAGTACTACTGACAACAATAATAATCATCTCTGTAGTAATTCACCGCATCATAAACAAGAAACCAGCTTATAGGTCCATCTTACTATTATTTAAGAAGACATCAAAAGAAAATCTGATCCTTGAAGCCGCCATCAAGCAATATGGATCCCTTGCCCCAAGAAGATACAGCTATTCCGATATCAAGAGAATGACTAACTCCTTTAAAGATAAACTCGGCGAAGGTGGATATGGGAAAGTTTACAAAGGAAATCTTTTTGCCGGCCGTCCTGTTGCAGTAAAGATTCTGAATACATCCAAAGGAAGTGGAGAGGAATTCATCAATGAGGTCGCAAGCATTAGCAGAACATCCCATGTTAACATTGTTGCTTTATTAGGATTCTGCTTTGAAGGTCAGAAAAGGGCTCTCATCTATGAATTCATGCCTAATGGATCTTTGGAGAGATATGTACATGGTGAAACAACGTCAAAGACTGATGGTCACCTGGGATGGGTAAAACTTTATCAAATTGCATTGGGGATAGCTCGAGGACTTCAATACCTGCATAGAGGGTGCACCATGCGGATTTTGCACTTTGACATTAAACCTCACAATATACTTCTTGATGACGACTATTGTCCTAAAATTTCTGATTTTGGTTTGGCAAAGCTGTGCTCCAGGAAAGAAAGTGTCGTGTCAATGCTAGAAGCGAGGGGAACGGTTGGTTATATTGCCCCAGAAGTAATCTGTAGAAACTTTGGAGTTGTTTCGCCCAAGTCCGATGTCTACAGCTATGGAATGATGCTTATGGAAATGGTTGGAGGAAGAAAGAACGTCAGTGTTAAAGCAA